>NC_064642.1:609183600-609272362 GCF_023864345.2 Schistocerca serialis cubense
CGTTAACCACAATCTATCATATATCCCATGAACAAAAAACATGCTCTGCAGCTGGAAGAAAACACTGGTCACATCCCTAAAAGAAGTGTAGCAGATGTGATCCACAAAACTACTATACAGTATCCCTTTCATCCATTTGCTGTAGAATCTTAGAACATATTCTGAGCTCAAACATAATATCTCAAATAGAATGAACTCCTCCATCCCAAGCAGCAAGGATTTCAGAAACCTCAGTCATGTGTAACTCGACTCACACTTCCCTCACATGACATACTGAAAGGCCTGATCAAGTCAGTCAGGTAGAGGCAGCATTTCTCTATTTCAGAAAAGCATTTACACAGTATCACACCTACACTTATTATCAAAATTACAATTGCATCAAGTGAAATTTGTAAATGCATTGAGGATTTCTTGATAGGGAGGATGCAGCAAGTCGCTTTGGACAGAGTGTCATTGCAGATGTCGAGGTAACTTAGGGTGTACCCCAGGGAAGTGTACTGGTTCCACTGCTATTCATGTTATACACAGGGTGAGTCAGGAGGAAAGATACGTATTTTGATGGGTGATTATGCCATTTGACATACCTACAAAGTGTTACAACCAGGTGCTTATATGAATGTATTGATTCCAAATGTGACTCAGTGATATTATTGTCATAGGATACTACATTTTTTTTATTTTGTGAAGACAAAATTTTGCATTTCTGAACATTTAAAGCAAGTTGCCAATCCTTGCACCTCTTCGAAATCTTATCAAGGTCTGACTGAATATTTGTGCAGTTCCTTTCAGATTATATTTCGTTATAGATAACTATGCTTGAGATACGATAGTATTAGTGATTCTGAACAAAAAACTTGATGTGGATATATGCCCTATTCTGAATGGTTTCTGAGATAGAACACTTTTAATGAACATTTCTATTTATTTCCTGTATTATTCATTGTCATTGTTTACAACATACCACAGTAATATAGAGGAAGTTGAGACTAACATTTTGATGCAGGATGCTTGTGGTCTATCAAGTCGGAAAACTACCTCAAACTGGCCTACAAAAAGCACCTAAGCTACAGCGCATGTGCGTTGCGTGAGATTTTCAATATTCTCATGATCTCTCTAAGCAGACTGTTAATCCTAGACAAAAAAAAATAGGACCTTTTTTTTAGCAAATTTAATTTAGTTTAATTGCGTACTGATACATGTTTTTGTTGGAGTGTGCATTTTTTGAGTAATTAAAGAAAAATGTAAGAAAGTGATATTAAATGTGTTCTATCTCAGAAACCATTCGCAATAGGGCATATGTCCACATAAAGTTTTTTGTTCAGATTCACTAATACTATCACATATAAAAGCATAGTTATCTATAACAAAGTATAATCTGAAAGGAACTGCACAAATATTCAGTCAGACCTAGATAAGATTTCAAAGAGGTGCCAAGATTGGCAACTTGCTTTAAATGTTCAGAAATGTAAAATTTTGGCTTCACAAATTTTAAAAAAAGTAGTATATTATGACAATATCAGTTAGTCACATTTGGAATCAGTAAAGTCATATAAGTACCTGGTTGTAACACTTTATAGGGATGTCAAATGGCATAATCACATAGATCCAGTCATGGGTGAAACAGGTAGCAGACTTTGGTTTATTGGTACTATATTAGGGATATGCAATTAGGCTACAAAGGAGATTCTTACAGAACACTTTTGTAACCAATCCTAGAATACTGCTAGAGCGTGGTGGACCCATATCAGAAATGAGTGATGTGGGATATTAAACATATACAAGAAAAGGGCAGCAAGGATGGTCACAGGTTTGTTTGACCTGCAGGAGAGTGTCATGGAGACCTTTAAAGAACTGAACTAACCGACTCCTGAAGACAGACGTAAATTACCCCGACAAAGCCAACTTAAAAAGTTTCAGGAACTGGCTTTGAATAATGGCTCTAGGAATATACAACAAACTCTTACACCTTGCTCCCACAGAGAGCATGAGGACAAGATAAGAGTAATTACAGCATGTACAGTAGCAGCACTTAAATAATCATCCTTCCTGTAAATGAAATGGGAAAAAGCCCTAATAACTGGTAAATGGAATGTACCTTCTGGTGTGCCCTTTACAATGATTTGCAGAACATGGCTGTAGATATAGATCAGGAAACCAAGCTTACCGCTTACCTACGCCACGTTGGAAGAAGAATTTTTTTAATTTTTTTCTAATTTTTAGCGATCATGTGATAGATGCTCACTTCTTGGGCCTTGTTGGTACTTGCTCTTGGCAGCTTGTGATCATGGGTTGGACACCCCTGATGCAGATGATGGGACATGAAAATGGAAACAACTTTTTTAAATATCATTTCGGTTCTGACTAAAAGGACATGCTTATAAATGTTCTTATCAAATGGTTATCTGTGTACTGAAATAGACACTATAGTTACACATCCTCTAAATATTAGAGTGTCTCCTAGAGGCATATAGACAACTGGAATTCCTTTAAAATTAATATACAGTTATATGCTTAATAATCACAGACTGATCCTGACTATGTTGTTGTTTAAAGTTTTTATGTCTGTTCAAAATAAACTGGTTTTATTGTAAAGTATATTGAAAAGGGAAGATAGAGTTAATCAGATACAAGTCATAAATGATGTTTGCAGGTGTGCAAATGTCCTTTCTTCTTTTTCTAAAGAACTGTCTATTATTAGATGAAAATGAACACTAAAGGTCACAAAATTTTAGCATTTGGAAACCAGAGATTGTTTGTTTGAGAATTACACAGATAATTTCACTATTTAGTTATGATGGAAGGACCAGACAGCAATGTTACGGAAAAGTAGTAGCAACAGTAGATATAATGAAGATGCTGGTAACAGTTTTACTAGTATTGGCAATTTTTATCATCTTGATGCAGAATTGAAGACTTGCAGTAATTGGCATCATGGACAGTGAAGTCCACTGAAGACTCACTTAAATTATGAATACATATGTTAATGTGTTCTCCCTAATAATTGTTCATAATGAAGAATTTTTATGTGTGCTGCTTATAATGTGTGGAAGTTTTTATGCAACAGAAGTGAGTTGCTTTTAATCATAAGCTATTTTGTTAATGCATAAGCAAAATCATTAAATATGTGAAAGATGTTTCGGTGTGTGTGTTTCATCTATTTGCAGATTAAAGGTAGAAACCCAGCATATGGTGCCACTTGTACTGCTCTTGTCCTTTCAGCAGTGACAATTATTAAAGAACGTGAAAAAATACCATCTAGGTAGGTTTCTTAACTCTGCTTTCATTCTTGGTCTTGTTAAAGTATTGTTATAATAAGAAAATAATGATCCAAAGTCTGCTTTTAAGTACTGCAGTGTCAGGAATTGTACTGGTTACTCAAGTTCTCTGGTTAAAGAATTTCATTAAAAAAATGAGTTTTTAGTTGCTTTGTATTTTTCATACTGTAGTATGCCACTGATAAGTTTGGAAAACATCAGCATTTCTTGGAAACAACAGCCCCAGTGTCACGCATTTTTGAGAACTTATTATTCATAACGGTAACTAAGGTATGTAAGAATCCATAGACAAATGGAAGAAGACAAACAAAAAGAAAAAAAGAATTGTGTAAATGATGTGCAGTAAGTAAAAGTTAAGGGGGTTCTCGGTTTTTTTGATAAACTTGATATTCTGAGACAGGGGCACTGAAAAATTATTTGCTTGCTTGTGTGTGTGTGTGTGTGTGTGTGTGTGTGTGTGTGTGTGTGTGTGTGTGTGTGTGTGTGTGTGTGTGTGTGCGTGCGTGCGTGCATGTGCGTTCGTGCGTGCGTGCCCATCTCATTTACTGATGATGGCTTTGGCTGATAGCTGTATGTGAGTGTGTCTTAATTGCACCTGTCTGCAACTTGATGTATCTTCTTTATGGTAAGTATCAATCTGTCGTTTTCGTAAATTGTTGATATTCCTACCTGGAGTTTGCATTTTTTGATATTTATTTTTATAACTGTATAGAAACTTTTACTTATTATTTAAAAGGTAGGTGAGTTGCTTAAGAGATTCACTCCCTTACCTTGATCCTATTCTCTTTCTGCCACTCTTTCCTCTATTACTCTTTTGCCAAGTTCTTCCAGCCTTAGTGTCTCTCTCATGCTCTGCACCCTTTCAGTTTCAAGATAGTTACCATAATTAACCAACATTTTGCAATTCCTAATGATTTCCACCTGTCTCCTCCTCCACTGCTTCCTCGTCCTTCTCTATTCTTTCCTTGCCCTTCATATCTTCCTGCCTCTCATCTACCAAAATTCACTGTTGTCCCCACACCCATCTGTCAAGCCTCACGAACTGATCAGAAGAAAAAGGAGAAGCAGAAGAAATGAACTCATACGTAGGGAATCCTGATGTTGCTACAACAGTCTCTCTCTCTCTCTCTCTCTCTCTCTCTCTCTCTCTCTCTCTCTCTCTCTCTGTGAGAGTGTGTGTGTGTGTGTGTGTGTGTGTGTGTGTGTGTGTTTCTTCATTTAATTTTACTGTAATATACCTCATTCACTCTTTAAGGATCCTGTAAAATAATTTTAAAACAGTTGACAGTATGGCAAAGAGTATATGCAAATTGTGATTGGCGTTACACTACCAGGTCATGCCACCTGGGCCTGTTGGGAACATGTTGAACTGTTAGTGACTAGTAGTATGATTTGTTCAGAATTGATGTAGTTGTCACTATGAGAAAATAGCTATTTTGTCAGTGTGTTGTGGTTAAATTCCCTGTAAAAGAGGATGTGTGCTGTGCTTTGTGCGTAGCTGCAAGTAGTGAAAGGAAATAGATTGAACTTATGTATATGGAAACAGTAGCACTGGACAGTGCTTTAACCCTAGCATCTGTTCCACCACTGTGGGTGGTTTGGTAAATCTTAGTGAGTGACATTTTATATTTCCATTGTTTAGGGCATTGAAAATTTCAAGAATTGGGGAATCACAGTGTCTGCTATCATTAGATACTATGATCATAAAAATATGTAGAAAAAACTCTTCCTTGGAAGTGTTTACACATTAACAAACAAAATGCATGGTATTGTCAGAATTTCTACCACTTCTAAACAGAGTTAGGTCATTTGCAATGTGCAAATAATTATAAGATAAAAAAAAAACTTGAAACTGATGAACACAACTGAAGTATCATTTTGCTTGGGGCTTATATTTTTATTAAATTCCTGCTTGATAAGAAATGTCTTTTGTTGTTAAATATATATAATATTATAATATGAAGTGTTGAAAATAGCATTTTTGTGTTATGCATCTCTCAGTGTAAATATTATGCTTTTATAAAGACAGGGTTATTACTGCTTGTTTCTTTGATTTTTGTTTAGCATGCATGTCACTGACCATACCCATTTAAATCAGTTATCTTTTATACATTAATTGTCAGTGTACCATATCATTGATCTCTTCATCCTCCTATTTTAACAATGTACAGAGGTAGCACATGCAGTGTGAGCATGGAACGTGAAAAGTGGTGGGGAATGGAAGGAAACATGTTTATCTTTATAGTAAGAAAATAACACTAAGGGATATATTGGGATTAGTTTCTGCTCTCTGATAATGTTACTGCAAATCACTTAAGATGCACCTTGAAGATGAAAAAAATCCAACATGTAATCAAACATTAGCTGTGTGAGACAGTGCATACCCCATTTTCGTGCATCTTCCATTGTAATTTTTTGATCTCATTAAAATAATAAATACACTGCCAGTACTAAAATTGGAACACCATGAAGAGGGCATGCAATAAATGTGCAAATGGTCAGATCTCACCACAAGTGTAAATAAGTAGTAATCATGACCATGTACATATTGTATATAGGGACAGATTGTGCTGCGAATTTCTCATTCAGAATTGAATGTGTGATGAGCAAAAAGGTCTAGAAGCACATGTCAGAATTCAATGACAGCAGGATTTTGGTTCATTGAGACACACACACACACACACACACACACACACACACACACACACACACACTCTTACAGTATGCTCCTGATTATTCAAAGTAATGTGGGGGAGAAGATGCAAAAACATGAATAATCAAGGTATTTTTATGCATGAATAATCCATATACAAATAATCCTGAGTATACTCTCTCTCTCTCTCTCTCTCTCTCTCTCTCTCTCTCTCTCTGTATGTGTGTGTGTGTGTGTGTGTGTGTGTGTGTGTGTGTGTGTGTGTGTGTGGGCGCGCACGCGCGCGCACACATGTGCATGGGGGGAGGGGGGGAGGTCGTGCACACGCATGCGTTAATTTGTGATGTAAATGTAAAATGCCTCATTCCATATATCATTACGATTTATCATGCAAAATGATCGATGGAACATGAAACTGACTGACTGTGTTATATCATTCCACCATGCTCATGTTGGCCAGACTCCCATGACTACCATATTGGTATCAAATCAGTGAGTTAAGAAGGTCGTTACTCATTACCATGCAAAATCTCAGCAGTAGCAGGTGACTAGTGCTTGAGAAGACAGACAACATGTTTGCTCAGCTGTGCAGGATTGCACAGCTGCATCATCTACCTAGAGTCAGGAAATAAGCTCACTTTCAGCAAATCAAGTATCTGCATGGACAGTGCAAGAACATCTGGAATTGCATGGACTGTAGGCACAGTTCCCCATGACACAGCAGCAGAGAAAGGTGCACCAACAATTGTGCAGCCTTTTACAAGACTGGGCAAGGGAATGGCACCACTTCATCTTTTTTATCAGCATTATCATCCAGTAGAGTATTCAGTATTTACTAGTTATTATTGTACTCTTTCTGATATTTTCAATAACAAGATTCTTAGAAAACATTGGCTATATTTTTGTGACAGACAGAATTAACTTTGTCTATTTTTGGTAAAAGGCAGACAATTTTTATCAAGTTATTTTATTGCTATTCTCTCCTTGGTGTGAAATAGTGGAATGATGACTCACTCACAGTAGTGAATTAGTGCACAAAATGTACTGGATTGTTTTTAAAATGGTCAAAACATTCTTATCTGCATTTGGAGAACATTCAACAAATTGACACGCTTCATAACAGACTTCTTCAAAGTTCATTTTTAATGTAAAGTGTTTCAAAAATGTAGATATCTGTATGATAATGACTTTTTTAAACTTTCAACTACTTACAAACATCCAAAATTTGTTTCATTACGTACACTCTCACTTTTTAATGTTTCAGGGGAGGTGTGATTACTACAGCTACTGCATTTTCAAAGACATCCTTAATAAAAGAGTTGCACAAAGAAGGTCTCACATTTGATGTAATATCAGAAGAAGAGAACTGAAAGCCAGATATTGTTAAATTTTACTTCATGCAGAGTCTTTGTGTGCATGGTTAATATTATAGAAGCTGCCTTGTTGTGAGAGGCTGTAGAAATTTGGTTGTCCATTGAAGCTTCTAGTCTATTAGTGATGTGAACACCTCTCTTATGATTTGCACTACTTGCTATTGCATTTTTATGCACAGACTTGATTCATAGAAACAGTCAACTTCCGTATCCAAAATCAACCAATTAATCAATTAATCACTCAGCATATAGAACATAGAAAGTGATGTTACAACAATTTTCTTGAGACTGTAGTCTCAGATTCCACAACCATATACTACTCAAAAGTGTGAAAAAAACTGAAATAAGGGATGCAGTATAGACCTATGAGGGAGAGTAATGAATCTCTAATGTGATTTGTGAGAAAGGGTGAAAATAAGCAACTGTGAGTCTTGACCCTCCAAACTGACAAAATTAATCTGTTGATGGTTGTGAACTAGTGAATGTGGCATAATGTGTCAATCAATCAGTGCTTGTAAAGCACAAAAATGAAGAAAAAGGTTGAAAACTGTTGCTTAGAAAAAACTTGCATCATAATGTGTTTGATAATGTGTGAAACTACACACAGCAGCAATCAAATCATTGTGGGGAAGTTTGTTGCCACCTTTCCTATGCTTTCAATGTATGCACCATCCAAAAAATGTTTGACTTTCACAATTCTAAAAAAAAAAAAAAAAAAAAAAATAGAAACCTACAAACCCAAACTGGTCAGAATGGAAAAGCACAGAGAGGAGGGGGGATAGTAAGTTGGGTATGTTTTCCCTCCTTTTTAACATAAGAGAGGTGGACAGTCTCTAACATTTTGAAAAAATTTACTTCTTTCTTATGTGGGCCACTTTGGTATTACTATTTCCCACCTTTTTAACTTTATACTGTTGGTGCATTTTGTCACCAAATTTTAATTTTCAGACATTTTTACTGAAGTTGTGTAATGGGGGAGGGTGACGATGGATCTCATCTGCATAGCCAGAGTTGGTACTATACACTTAATGATGTGATCCATCTGTCTGCTTCAGTTTAACATTTAATAGATCTTCTAGCTTGTATTTTATGAAAAATTTAATGTAAAGAGTAGCATATTATGTGTCACTGTAGTTCCCTTTCTGAGATACCTTCTTCAAATGCCATATAAAATATGTAGTGTTCTACTGAAATAAAACTAAACTTATTCTTGTGGCTTTACAGATAGAGAAATTTTTCCTTTTAACAATACACGAAAATATTTCTCCCTTTGACTATTTTCTTCACTACAAAATATGAAATTTCCAAAGCACATTCTGTCAGATTACATAATTTCAAAGCATGTGGCCAATAACAAGAAACCAATCAATTCGTTAACAACGTGCTATGTTTGACTATATGATGTGTAAAGTTTTTACTATAAAGTTTATTTCATTTTGAGTGAGAAATATTGTACTGTGTAGAAAATGCAAGACTTCACAAACTGAATTTTTCATTTCTAAACAGTTATCCAAAAAGTGAATGTAGTTTTGCTTCATTTGCCCGAAAAATGTTTTTAGCTAACAAACACATGATTTGTCACCAGATGTTGTGGGCTGGTGTAAACTGGGTTATCTCAGCATGAAGACCATCAATGTACACAATGTGTACATCAGTTAAGCCATGTTATCCAGAATCACCTCTTGAAAATATGGAACAGAAGCCACAACTCCACACTACACAACCTATGGATGATCGAAACATGGAAAAAAATATCCTGAAGTAATGTGTTGCACCTGCGGGGAAAATACCAATGGCTGAATACAGGTGTCAGTAACTACATTAGATGATGCATCCTATTTGCTAATAGGGCACTATCCATCGATGTGCTGAAGATATTTTCCTGTGTGGGTGATGCTTACATGGGTTGCAATGGAAACCCTGATATGTCTGCCATCATCTCTCAAGGAAACACACTGCCCAGTCACATGCAACTATTTGTTCACCAACAGCACCTTGTATGTCATCTGTTCTTTCAGCAAGACAGTGTTTCTTCCACAAGTGCTAGTCCTGCAAGGCATGCAGGAGAACTTTTGTAAAGTTCGTAAAGTAGGAGTGATGTGCTGACAGAAGTAAAGAAGTAAAGGCCTGTCGTAAGTCATACCTGTATAGCTCAGTTGGCAAAAGTGTTGCCCATAAAAGGCACTGTTCCAAGTTTGAGTCCTGGTCCAGAAAGCAGTTAAAATCTGTTAAGAAGTTTCAAAACAGTACCCAATCTGCTGCAGAGTGTAAGTTTCATAATGAAATCTGCCACCCAATTGCTTCCAAATTGTGGCAAATTCATTTGAGGAACACTTTATGGATATGAGAGAGCTTGTTTGGCTTCACTAAATATCTCACACTCATCCCTATAGAGTATGTTTAAGTATCATCAAAAGAAATATTTCCCCTTGGGCCCAGCTCTGACCAATCTTTGTAATTTATAGGCAGCAAATGAGCAGTCACAGTTAATATGACTCTCCTAGATGTGTTCAGTGTCTCATGGAGTCTATTCCATGATTCAATGCTGTCATAAGTATGAAAGGGTCTGCCACATACTGCTAGATAGGTGTCTTTTATTCAGTTGATCTTGAATGCTTTTCATAGTTTTTGCATATTTGTTGTATGTAACTCAGTGTTTAGGTGTGTTTAATCTACCGACACAGGTTGCTTTTTAAGATTTTCACCTTTGCGTACATGTGATCAACATTTAATGTAGCAGAATAAAACAACATTTAATGAAAATTACAATTCTGAAGGTAATAAAATATTCGATATTAGGTTGTGAAGTTTATGTGAAGTTATGAAAATGAAAGAGCTTGTCTTGTAACATTACTGGATTACTGTACTGATGAAATTAGATCAATTTGAGATGTATCAAGACCAGTAATTTATTATTCACAGAATTCATATGTAGAAAAGTAATAGAAAGTAATAGTAGTTACAATACAGTTAACTGTAAAATCACAGCATTCATGTTAGGAACAAAATTCAGTCTGTGTTTGTACATCTATCAACAAAAAAAATTAGAATATTGTTACAGATACAGATTTCACATAATTTTATCATGAACATTGTAGTATTTTGACATGCTAACTGATTCAAAAACATAGTCATGAATTTTAAAACTAAATTTTATAACCAGTTTTGTAAAAGCAATGAAATCTCAATTGTAAACTCAAATAAGTCTGATTGAAACAATGTGTAATACATATAAAATCGGTGAAAAACAGTCTACATTGCAATAGTATTTTATTGAAATGACCGGTTGCGGCCTATACTTAGGCCATCTTCAGACAGCACCATCAGCTGAAGTCGATGATGTGTGCAAGAGCCAGTTAACCTCACTGACTGAAACTTTACATCTTTAAAATTTCAGTGACTGAGGTGAACTGGCTGTTGTATGTATCATCAGCTTCAGCTGATGGTGTCTGAAGATGGCCTAAGTATAGACCGGAACTGGTCATTTTAATAAAATACTATCATGATCTGGACTGTTTTTTCACTGATTTTATATAGATTACAAGATTGCTGCTTCCCGAAAAAGTTACCAAAAATTTTTAATGTATAATACAATTCTGTTACTGTTGGAAGCTATGTAGGGATCAACAGCGGTACCTGAGGAGACACAGTATGACACCAGTTCTCAGGCACTAAACCCACATCAGTCTTTGTCAGTTAGGAATGCAATAAATAAGTTTTTAAAGTATTTTGACTGTTTTGGCTTCTTCATTTATTTAACCCAACACAGACCAGCTGACATATGTTAAATGGACCCAGGTGTTATTCCAGGTGGAGAAAAGCAGCTTAGCTGAGTTACACACCTCACTGAAGATGATGATTATCGACAAGCTAAGCTGCTGAATTGCAGCCATGAAAGCTGCTTGCATTTTAAACAATAAGTAGATTCCTATGAAATCCAATCTTAGCTTGTGAAATGATATAAGACAGATTTTGGTTTGGCAGTAAGCTAAAACCTGTTACTATCTGACAAAACATGCCTTCAGATGAAGGCTTTCTATGTATGGAATAGTATGGCTTTGGAAGTCCATGTCATTACATGTGGAATAATAAATCACTGCACAGTTATACAGACAGTGTGTTGGTTACTTATATACATCCTGAAGCCAGTTTAATAGTTATGTTTTCGCCCTAGAATATGACAATATTTGTTAAACAGATGGACATGGACAAAAATAACCAACAACCAGAAGTTCAAAGTAAGAAGTAAGCAGCTTATTCTCCTAAACTGAATCACTACAGCATTATATTATCAGGAGGCATGTTATTGGTCACATTCATATTTCCATGACTTTTCCCATACTGAGAACAAAATTGCAAGAAGAAAGACATACTTTGTGGCTTTTACAAATATGGTCAGTACTGTGGTTGCACTGTTTGCTGACGCCAATCCATCCTGACAGTACTTGTGCTGTACCAAATGGTCACATGAATTTTGTATGTTTCAAGTGTGTCCTAACTTGAAACATACAATTTTTGTTGAAAATTTCTTTTACTAATGCCACAACTGTGTTCTATATCTTTGTTAAACTTCACAGCATCTGATACATAATTTTATGAGCTACAGTTATTTTTGTAAATTTCCTTGCAGTATTGACAGTAAATACTTTGCAGTTAAGTGTTGTTTTCTTTTTAATGCAACTGTATTTTATGATTCATTTCAGGTTTTATGAAAATCAAAGCGTGATGTTTTCACTTTGAATTATGGCATACACACAAATTGCTCATTATCATAAGTTGGAGTAAGGCATTTAAAATGAAGTGTGTGCATCAAAACACTCCTGCTCACAACTGAGACATAAACTGCCTGAATGTTAAAGTCCAAAAATTGCAATCTTCTAGTTGTTTTACAGAATTTTGTTAAAAGATAAAAAGTTTTGCAGCAGGAAAGAATTCATTAGTATTAAAATACTTATCTTCATGAATCAGAAATGGTGGTGAGTGTTGATAAAATTAGCACACCATTTTCTTTTGCTACAGAAAGTACCAGTGTAATTCTCTTGAAATATAGTGAATCCTTACATCATTAGAAATAATTTTATCACAAACAAATTTTTTCAACTTTCATTGTAGTTTACTATAGTTCCTTCACTTCTCCATTACAAAACTTCCCATTAACAATCATACTGAGGAAAACTGCAGTAAAACTGTCATATAACTGAGTCTTGAATTAAAAACTGAGCATGCAGTTGGAGCCCACATCTGATATAGATTTCTAAAAATGAGAGCACTGGTGACTAGTATAACTTTTCAACACTGCTATTAGTGTTGACATCTTTATTAAGATTTACAATATAATTACAGTTTTATAATCCAAATGATTTCCCTATAAGATTAAAAATATAATTTTGCTTTATAACTTAAACTAACAAAATCACAATAACAATTTCTGAAAAATTTAGAGAGCTGCAGGTATTCCTCAGGCATACAAAATACCAGTTTATTTGTAATAATAAGTATTTATTTGCTTTACTTCTGACCACATAAAATAGTGACTTCTGATTAAACAAGAGGCCACACAACCAAAAACCTTCTCTGAGTTGTTCTCTCCCACACTATAGAACCACTGGTACTTTTCCTTCCAAGGCTGTAGCTGGACTCCTATTTGTAGTACAGACTGTGGCCAACACTGTTTTCTCCATAAACTTGTCAAGTTTTGATTAGAGAAGCATACGATGTGCGTTATCCAAAATAGTTGTATTTAGACATGCAGAAACCCTATTCTGCTGCATGTATATTGCATTATGAACTCAAATTGAATGGTCATGTCTTCACAGAAAGTCTTCAGATCATTCAATATATACTCTTGCATATTATCAGAATTAAGACAACTTATTTTCAAATTAAACTGACATGTAGATATTATTTCAAAAATCTTGAAAAACTTTGGCACTTCTGAATTTGTTTCCAGAAAATATACACAAAAAGTGAGTAAAGTCATTAGTAGATGTTAAAATACACCGTTTCTTATCATATGAACCTGGAGCAACTGGTTCAATTGTATCACTATGAGCAAGTTTCTACTTTTTTATGGGGCTGCAACATCTATTTTCCTTCAATAGATGTATGGCAAAAATCATAATATGACTAGTCAGATTTTAAGTTCATGCTGTCAACATGCATCTGCAACTTAAATATTATTGTAACTTTGATGAGCCAGCTTACTGAGCCACTATTCAATCATCTCTGTCGGTGAAGCTACATGACACTGAAGTTCTTTATGCATAAAATTTGGCTGTGTACATGTTTGACTCATTTATATGTGCAATAGCAAGAGTTATGTTGTACTTTTGAATAATACCTTTATAGTTCTCAAAAACTATGCACAGACCTTTTGATTCAAGATTACCTACTGACAGCATGCTATAGCTGACATCTGAAACTGACAGGATATCTGTAACCAAAATCGGAATTCTCTTGCCAGTTACATAACTCATGACTTCAATTTCACTGACACATTTAGCATATATAAATGTTCCAGACTTTGCAGTATTCATTTGTAATTGGCTCTTGCAACCTTTTCACATTTTTTTATTTTTTCTTATTTTAATTGCTCTGAAGTTCAAGACTTCAAATACTGTTTAATTTCAGTTGATGTAGCTGAATTTTCATAACTATGTACAGGTAAACAGTAACTGTTCACCATTCCATCTCAATCATCAGAGATTACCCCTGCAGAATTTTGTTTCAGTTTCTGCGCTTCACTTCTTTTTTTCCCCCAAAATGTACCAGCATGTTAGGCTTTTGAATTTTTTTTTTTCTTTTTTACACAAAAGTTTCCTGTGTAGAGTGAAGCAAAGCTAAAAGAATGCATATTTGTTGGGCCACAAATAAAAATTGATAAAAAAAATCCAACATTCGATACCAGACATAAAGGTACTGAATTATCTGCTTGGTCCTCTTTCAAAGCCACTGTGAAGGGCTTTTTGGGAATCATAAGATATGATAACTATGTTTTCATTATGAACGATTTATTAAGCAGTTGCATCAGGTGTAAAATGTTGCTTAAATTTACTTTCTTCATCCACACCATAATATCCTGCTGCGAAATTGGGGAACCATAAATGATGAGCAGGGTGAAAGCTTTCACTATGACATGCATATGATGGAACACTGTAATCTTGATCACTGGAACCCTTTGATGATGGGCGACTACTGCTGGGGTTTTGTCAGGGAGAGGGATGAAAAGGCAAGGAAAAGAAGAGAATCATTGTTGAATTTTTCGAATAGCAAATATGATTGCATTCAAAATATGTTGTGAACTAATTTGGACCTAATATTAGCATCATGTTCATGCACACATATTAAACAGTACTGCATTCTAAACTTCTGAGTATGTATTTCTTATCTGACAGATTGCCTGTTGGCTTCTGTCTTGGGTTCTTAAGCTGATGTTTGTTTCACAATTTTTCTGACGTTTCACTGGTATGAATGGATGGCATTGTCAAAGCTCCACCCTCCATTGATGGAGAAGGACTGGAGTTGAGCTCATGGCTGCAGATTGTATGTACCTGGTGCACCAACAACCAAGGGCTTTTCCGTGGTCATTACTGCTGCAGTTCTCCCCTTGCTTTGTGCAACGGTCGTTCTCTGCAGCATGGGAGTCCAGGATTCATGCACCTTTCTTGTTGAAGCTGTTGTCATGATTGTGTATTTCTATAACTTCCCTGAACAACAGCAAGAACTTCCATGTCGTCGAATTTCACTACATGGTCAGTCTCACACAGTACGTGGTCCACCATGGCCAATTTCTCTACCTGCCCCAACCTGCAATGCCACTTATGTTTGGTGATCCTGATGTTGACTGATCGTCCAGACATTTCAACGTAGACATGTGCATGGCATATGGTATAGCCCCAACATTCCAAGTGGGACCCTTTTCTCTTTTGGCAATCTGAGACACTCTTTAATCTCCCTTTTCAGTTTATAAATAGTGTGCCTCAGACATGAGATGCAAGACCTAGAAAGTGTTCTCAGGAGCAATGGGTACTTCACCAGTTGCATAAGAAGTGTCACACAATCAAACACACAGTAAAGTGATACATCAGAAAAGGAAATGTCAGATATGGCCTTTTTTGCCATACATTCCCAGAGTGGCAGAGAGAATGAGCCATATATTGAGCAAACATAGTGTAAATCATTAGACAAACTGTTTCTTCCATATATACAGGGTGATCAAAAAGTCAGTATAAATTTGAAAACAATAAATCACGGAATAATGTAGATAGTGAGGTACAAATTGACACACATGCTTAGAATGGCATGGGGTTTTATTAGAATCAAAAAAATACAAAAGTTCACAAAATGTCAGACAGATGGTGCTCCATCTGATCAGAATAGCAATAATTAGCATAACAAAGTAAGACAAAGCAAAGATGATGTTCTTTACAGGAAATGCTCAATATGTCCACCATCATTCCTCAACAATAGCTGTAGTCGAGGAATAATGTTGTGAACAGCACTGTAAAGCATGTCCGGAGTTATGGTGAGGCATTGGTGTCGGATGTTGTCTTTCAGCATCCCTAGAGATGTTGGTTGATCATGATACACTTGCAACTTCAGGTAACCCCAAAGCCAATAATTGCGCGGACTGAGGTCTGGGGACCTGGGAGGCCAAGCATGACGAAAGTAGTGGCTGAGCACACTGTCATCACCAAACGACGCGCGCAAGAGATCTTTCACGCGTCGAGAGATATGGGGTGGAGCGCCATCCTGCATAAACATCATACGTTCCAGCAGGTGTTTATCAGCCAGGCTGGGGATGACGCGATTTTGTAACATATCGGCGTACCTCTCACCCGTCACGGTAGCAGTTTTGCTGTCCAGTGCCATCTGTCAGACATTTTGTGAACTTTTTTTTTCTAATAAAACCCCATTCATTCCAAGCATGTGTGTCAATATTTACCTCTCTATCTACATTATTCCATGGTTTATTAATTTTTCAAATTTATACTGACTTTTGATCACCCGGTATTTTAAACATAAATTGTGCACATAACTTGTGCTTTATTTCCTTCCTCACATATGGCTTTCATAGAAAACAGGAAGTTATATTTCTTGCTTATTGGCTTATGATTAGAATAGTACTACAGAATCTGAATTTGTGGTATTGTCCAAAAAGTGGGATGCCAAAGCACAGTTGGCCTCTCGCAATGAAACCACAGGAGGGTACGGTTGCTACATGCTGCACTGATGAGTAAGCAATGCCGGATTAGCCATGTCACCTAGAACTTCTCTTCACTACCACAATGGCTCATCTTCTTACGGATGAGCAGAGGAATGCTCAGCCCAATTCATAGTCAATGATCAAGATGACAGCACCACCTGAGATAGGTAGCCAGTGTATTAAATATCTTAATGTCTTATGCAGAACATTACGTGCATTATTCTTCAAGTGAAGAGTCTTGTAAATTTATCTGTACCAAGATCTGCTTTAATAATCCAGATACAGTTGTAAATAGTCGGAACATTCCCGTGGAAATGAATTGTACAAAGTTAAGTAACTCTTTGTATCTATATTGTAATAAATTGAAGTAATACTGTACATGCCATAGTTCTAACCAGTCCCTGCCTGGAGCACACCAAAGGACCCACCGTTGCACTGGTGATTGTGTTACCATATGACACCACAGCAGCAATAACAATTAAGAAGTCTCAAGGTGATTTTTGGGAAGGGAAAGTAGGGGGGGTAGGGGGCAGAAGAGGAGATGGTCAGAAGGATGGGAGAAAATGAACATAGGGTGGAAAGAACAGAGAAAGAGGGCAGGAGGAGATGGAGAAGAGGATGGGGTGGAAGAGTTGGTAATGGACAGAGAGAGGGGAAGGAGGTCATGGACAGAGAGAGAGGGGGGGGGGGCGAGGAGGAGTAGAAGGAGATAGAGATGAGAGAGAAGGAAATTAGGATGCGTATTCAATTCCCATACACATTACAAATGTGTGCTTTCTCTTTGCTTTCTTTTCCATTTGGTCAAACTGAGACACAGCAAAGTGTGGCCAGGTTCTGCTAGTTTCATAATAAATTCTCAATACTTTATAAATTACCTCAATACTTCAACTCACAGTTACTTCTCACTAAACTGTAAAGCCTTTAAAATAGTGGATTGATGTCCGTTTCATAAAAACTACTCTACAAACAGAACATTCTGAACATTATTAAGAGTGCATCTTCAACTATATTGTACCTTGATTATGACAAGAACAACAAACATTGCTTCACTCAATATTTTTACTACTTTAAAAGGTCTTTCTTTACACAAAACTTTCCTCTTCTTACTGTGGTTAAGAAACAACTCAAAGTATGTATGAGTTAATTAATAAAAGACTGTTCTACATGAAATTATTCCACACAAATTTCTACTTCCCTCAAAGCACTTAGCAACACTTCTCGTTGTCATCTTCATTTTCCCTGTATCCAGCATCAAGGAGGTTTGGGACCTTTATGGTACCTTGCAACTTTCCCCCCTCTTTCCACCATTTTTCTTCTGTAACTGAAGTATCCTCATACTGAGGAATTATTGAAGACATTTTATTTACAAAACCAGGCTCAATTATAATGTCCTTGGATGAATTACAATGCAACTACATGCAACAGAAATATCTCTCCTGTGACATTGTCTGTGATTTGCCTTCATGACAAACCCTGGAGTCATGGTAGGTAGTGTTGGGAAGACCTGGGACATTACTGGGACACTGCTATCAGTGTGTGTGATGTCTGATGTACTGCTGGGTGAGTCTGCCAGCACAAAGCACTAAGATAAAACAGACAGTACTGCTAACTTGTAGCACTGGAACTGAACTGCGGATGTGGCTGGAAAGAATGACTGGTACTGTCGACTTGAGGCATAAGGCATTACTGACTTTGCACAGTCCTGTGGTGGCCTGAAAAGTTGGTGCAGATGGATACCCACGTGGCACTGGGAGGGCACATTACCTGGCATAGCAAAGTAGTGCACTGACAGCAGCACTCTCTGCTGCATCAGGTTTGCTGCCTGTTGGTGAGGTTGGTGCCCCGAACATTGTGGAGGCAATGTGTAACTCCATGCTAAACAGCCCAGGCAATATGAGGAAATGTCTCAGTGTAGATGAGAGCCATTTACACACACACTCCAGGCAGGACAGCTGCCCACATGGCCTGCCTAATTTGTGAAGCAATCGACTACCCAGTGGATACAACTTCCCTCTCCCCTTAAAAAGAGATAATACAGCCATCTCACAGATGTGCCACACTCATGGGGAGAGGCTGCCCACCACCACCAGTGCCGACTATCCAGGAAGCTTGAACAGTCAACAATACAGTCAGCAAAAGAAAAATTTGTGCCCGGGAATTGGCCAGAAAAATGTAACCTAGCATTCCATGTTCACTGAACTGAACAAAAACACTATTGATATGTAAGAACATTGGGAATTACATGATCACTGAACAAGAATGCAAGAGACAACTAAAAAGACTACTGAACATGGGGTGTAGGACTGTGACTTCTGATACACAAGAGTAGTACAGAAAATTCACAAAAGCTCAACACTATTCCTGTGAAAATACCAATGTGAACCACTAATTAACACGAGAAATGATCCCAACAAAAAACGCATGCCATGTCCATGAAGGGGAACGGTGACAGGCCTCCATCACAGATAGTGACAGGGAGTGGTCGGGTGTCGGCAGAGCTAGTGATGAAACTTCCAAGGAGGTGCAACCCAGAGCCTAGCAGAACAGTGGTGCCAGTGCGAATGGGGAACTGGTGGCTGAGTCAGCAATAACAACTGGAGCAGATATGGCAATGCTGACAGGAAAGACTGGACTAGATGCAAGCGGCTGTGGGGCATACTAAGGTAGGGCCAATGTTGAACTCACTGTCAAGACAGCTGGAATCAGCCAGCAGGAGGGCTGGCTGAAACTGGGCCAGTGGCGAGAAGAGTGACAAACAGTCAAACAATGTCGCAGACAGGCCTGGCAGAACTTGAGGGACAGGTGAAACAGGGCCAGCGATGGCACGAGAGTTGGCCAGGACAGTCTGGCAATGGACAGATGAACAACAGGACTGATGGAACAGGGCCACCAATGGCAATGGCAGGACGAATGAGACAGCTGGCAGTGATGTTGAGAGGACTGTCAACAAAACAGGCCAGCCACAAAAGAACTGGCAATGGACAAACTGACAACAAGACTGATGTCACTGTAGGCAGACTTGACGATGACAGGAGGGCTGGCCAGGACAGGGGGATAGGGTCAGTAATGACCAGATTGATGACAGGGCTGAGGTCATCACAGACAGGCTTGGCAATGACACTAGGCCTGCCTGTGACAGGGATGGCATCAACCGAAGTGATGCCAAAAGAAGGACTGGCTGTAATAGGGCTGGTGGTGATGGGACTGATGCCAATGATGAAAGAGGGTGTCCAATGGCATCACAGGCAAGAGCTGGTCTGAGAGTCGTGGTACTGCTGCTGTAAAACTCTGAGAGCAGCACATGGAGTGCTATATGACATGAAGACAACTTTGTTAACAACCGGACTTAAAGGTGCCCATCTTCCCACACACAAAACTTTTGGATGGCCTGTCTGGACTTGATTCATGAACAATATCAATCAAATATTGCAAAAGGACTGTCCGACATTAACTAAGGATGTGGAGTGCGAATTGCTCAGCCAGAGGTGACTGATACAATGAAAATGTACATTTAACCATCCCACTAACAGTTAATTGTATGCCAGGTGCAAGTTGGGGAAAAAACTGACAGTAAAAATAAAAAACGTTTGCAATCCCAGTGGCAAGAAAATGACCACTGCATTGCACACCTTTGATGCCGTAGGCCATAAAACGCAACTCCAACTGTTGACAGTACAGGTTCCAGTCCTCTTTCTGACCGTTGAATACACAAAAAAAGTGGCACATCATACACAGAAGTGGCATGTCGAGATGCAACTGTAGTAGCCTAAACCTGAGTGAGCTGAGTTATGCCCTCTAACAACTTCTGAATCTGCTGCTCCTCTAATCAAATGGCTCGAGACAATGACAGCTCTGGTGATGGTACAAAAAGTACGATACAATTGAACACACAAACTGTATGTGAGAACACTGCCACCAAATTAGAAACTCAAATCTTGCACTAAAACTGAAAACAACTTCAGCCAACAGCATGAATGCAAAGTCACACTGGTACACACATTAATAAACCATCTGGACTAAGCAGAAAAGACAAAAACTACTAACAAGGGAACCTCCCCATTGCACCCCCCTCAGATTTAGTTATAAGTTGGCACAGTGGATAGGCCTCGAAAAACTGAACACAGATCAGTCGAGAAAACAGGAAGAAGTTGTGTGGAACTATGAAAAAAAAGCAAAATATACAAACTGAGTAGTCCATGCGCAAGATAGGCAACATCAAGGATAATGTGAGCTTAGGAGCGGCGTGGTCCCGTGTTTAGCGTGAGCACCTGCGGAACGAGAGGTACTTGGTTCAAGTCTACCCTCGAGTGAAAAGTTTAATTTTTTGTTTTCAGATAATTATCAAAGTTCAGGCAGTCACACATAATCAACTTCACTCTCCAAAATTCCAGGACATGTTCGGATTTGCTTGCACATATGCAGGATTTGACGGTCTACACACGGAAAAATTTGAAAATGTTAAAAACATATGTTTTGACAGAGCACAGGGAAAACTGCGACTGTGAAACTGTTGCATTCATTTGTTGCAGTTTATGTGACAAACTCTTATGTTTTCATCACTTTTTCGGAGTGATTATCACATCCACAAGAAAACCTAAATCGGGCAAGGTAGAAGAATCTTTTTACCCATTCGCCAAGTGTACAAGTTACGTGGGTCGACAACATATTCCTGTCATGTGAAGCACATGCCGTCACCAGTGCCGCATAGAATATATCAGACATGTTTTCCTGTGGAGGAATCGGTTGACCTATGACCTTGCGATCAAATGTTTTCGGTTCCCATTGGAGAGGTACGTCCTTTCGTCTACTAATCGCACGATTTTGCGGTGCGGTCGCGAAAACACAGACACTAAACTTATTACAGTGAACAGAGACATCAATGAACGAACGGACAGATCATAACTTTACGAAAATAAAGAATTAAAATTTTCTCTTGAGGGAAGACTTGAACCAAGGACCTCTCATTCCGCAGGTGCTCACACTAACCACGGGACCACGGTGCTCCTGTGCTGAAATTATCCTTGATCTTGCTTATGTTACACATGGACTACTCAGTTTGTATATTTTGCTTTTTTTTCATAGTTCCACACAACTTCTTCCTGCTTTCTTGATTGATCTGTGTTCAGTTTTTCAAGGCCTATCCACTGTGCCAACTTATAACTAAATCTGAGGGGGGTGCGATGGGGAGGTTCCCTTGTAAGAAACTTGCTGCATAGACTGAAAACTGTACCCAGGTGTAAGAATCGTGCATGCAAAGAATGCTGCTCTCTCACTGGGGAAACAGAAAAAGTGGGAAAACTAGCCACCGCAAAACTAACTAGCATACTACAAATAATATGAAAACAAAAACTGCTCCAGCAAACAACCCAATACATGGAAAAACTCTTAAACCAGGCTGGAAGGGAACTGAAACCCGAAACCTGTGAGAAATGTCAACATCAAAACACACTTTTACCTTGTCGTCGTTGATGTATAGCAGACAAGAGGAGAGAAGACAACAACAACAATGTACTTCAACACACATGGACACAGACTCATCGCCACTGACATACGGCAGACAAGAGGAGAGAAAACAATCTCAAATGTATGTGTCTCACATGAGAGAGGCATAAACCTCACCAATGAAGATTTGCAGATATAGAAAAACATCAAAAAAATCTTACCTCAAATCTATTGAAGTGTACTCATACTGAGGATTGATTGAAGACACTTCAAAACAATAACAGTATTTACAAAACCAAATTCAGTGATAATGTTCTTTGATGAATATCCCCACAACTATATAAAAGAAATATCTCTCCTGTGATACTGTCTGTGGTGTGTCTACTTGACAAACTCTGAAGTCGTGGTAGACAGTGGTGTGAGGACCTGGGACATTATTGGGACAGTGCTGCCAGCATGTGATGCGCTGCTGGTGCAGACAATTATGCACTGGGCCAGGTCTGCTGGCACAAAGCACTGAGTTGAAACCACTGGTACTGCCAACTTGTAGCACTGAAACTGAACGGCTGATGTGCCTGGATGGAACTGACTTCATGGCGCTTTGAGGCCAAATTACCTGCTTAGCAAAGTAGTGTCCTGATGACAGCTTTCTCTACTGCAACAGGTGCACTGCCTGTCAGTGAGGTTGGCACCCCCACATGCTGCAGAGGTGAAACGTAACTTGATGGTAAACAGGCCAGGCCATACAAGGAAATATCTCACTGTTGATGAAGCAGTTTACCCATGACCTCCTGGCAGGGCAGCTGCCCACATGGCCTGCCTAGTGTGCAGGGGAATCAGTACTAGGTGACTAGTATACTAACTGTTTTGTTACAGCCCAGATTCCTTCTTCTTAAACTGGTCTTTATCAAGTCAGTGAGTCATGCTCTGTGTCTCCATCTTGGCCTCAAACTGGGCCTCCATCAATTGTATTGGTATGTTTCCATCTGCCATTCTCTTTACATGCCCAAACTATTGTAACCTTTTCTGAATCCTCTAATTCACCTCTTATACTCCATGTTCATTCCTAACATCTTCATTTCTCACTCTGTATCTGTAGGCTTTCCCTAACGTACCACTTAGAAATTTCATTTCACTGGCTTGGATTCTACTCTCATCTCTCCTGGTCCTTGTCCACTTCTCCAATGCGTATGTCGGCATAGGTGTAAAGTATGTCTTGTACAGCACTTCCTTGCTTTTCATTGGCAGCACCCTTCCCCAGACTAAGCCCCTCATGCATTACTAAAATGCTTTGCTCTGTTGTATCTTTTGCTGACTTTGCCTCCATTCTTTCATTCCCCATTGTCACATCGCCTAGATATTTAAAGTTACCCACAATTTCAATATCTTATCCTTTAATATTGATTTTTCCCTTGCCTTCTCTGCCTCCTATGGTTGTCACCATACTCTTGCTTTCCTGACACTATATTTCGTTTCATATTTCTCTTTTTTTTTCATTTACAATGTATATTTGTTCTTGTACATATTTACTGTTGGTTCCCCATACCACAGTATCATTAGAAAATGGCTGTTACTTGATCTCCCTTCCTCTATGAGCTTCTACTGTCTATTTCACATTTTCATCCATCATCATTACAATAATAATGGTGATGTCACACTTCCTTGTCTCAATGCTGTAATATTTCTAAACCAACCAGTTCTTCCAACTTTGGACGGGGCACAGCTGAACCTTTTGGCATGCATTACTTTAAGAATTTCTGTTGTTTGTTTCCCAGCTTCCTTTCTCTCCAAGGTTACTCATATATTTTCTCTGGGAGCTTCATTTTAAGCCTTCACTAAGGCAAGAAATATTGTCACAGGTCTTTCCCATACTGCCAATGCCTTTCTCTCAACTGTCTCATACTACAGTGTAAAGATTGGGTCCACTGTTGATCTGTTGATCTACCATGTCTAAAGCCCTACTGCTCTTCTTCTAACTGACCTTCCATTTTTCCCTCAGTCTTCTTACCAGTATGCTCTTCATTATTTTTGCTACTTGTGATCCCTCAATAATTGTCATGTACTTTTCTGTCTCCCTTCATGAACACTGGAATTATTGTTTCCTTTCCCCATTCTTCAAACACATTTCTGAGTCCATATGCATCTTAGCAATCTATATAACCACTGTAGCCCATTAAGACCAGCTGCCTTAATCATCTCCACACTTATTTAATATCTTCCAGGTGCCTTTCCTGTTTTCATCCTTCTAACTGTTAGTTCTACCTCTAACACTGTAATAACGTTCTCTTCATCCAGGCAATATACCCATGCTGTACATCTACTCCCTTTTCAGTGCTTTTTTTTAAGTAGTATGTCAAAGTATTCTTTCCATCTTTTTCTTATCTGCTCTACTTGAGCTTTCCATTTTTCTGTTTCACCAGCTCTGTATGTTCTTTCCTTCCTCTTACTCCTTGTAATTCCGTACATAATCCCCCTCCCATAACAGCCTTTTCCAATTCTCACGTGAATCCTCCCAGGTTTTCCTCTTTTCTTGAGCTACCACTTTCTTACACTTCTTTTTTCAGTTTTATCTCTGTTCTTTTCATAATATTTTTTTCTTTTACTGTGTCCTTCACCTGTACATTACACAGTGGTGTGTCCTCGTCCTTTACCCTTTCAAGCATTCTGCCAAAGGTGTTTTCTCAGAGCTAAAGTTTATTTTTTTCAGTGTGCATATCTGCCATGCAACACTCCTCTTTGTGATTGAGTAGTTGCTATACCATTCCAGATTTTTCATTGTTTGGTTTAACCGTTGAGCAACCTAGACAACATAATACTACACGAATTTTGATGTAAAAATACACAGTAGTTGGGCATATAAGCACAAAGCAAAAAAATATGAATATCTACAAGTTCCACTACTTCATAATCAGCATCACATATGTCAATTAATACTCTTTTTTTTCCAACAACTGATCTTGGTCCTCAATTGGTAAGACATGAAAGAAGTAGGCCTACTCTCGTATTTATATTTAAGGTTGTAATAATGTAGATTTGGTTGTGCTGTTGAATTATAATGAATGAGTCCCAATTTTTTGAAACAGAATAGTGTGAAAAGTATACATTTCAAATTAAACCAAATACCCTATACAGATAGTAGCAGAAACTCTGCCTGAGAGTGTGTGACAGCGATTGCAGCATGACCGGAAATGAATCCTAACAGATTATTGTATGTAAACAAACATGGGAGAGCTTACCTGAAAGACAATTTCTGTTTGTTCATGAGCTGAAAATTGCTGGTAGAGGTGTTTTTTGTACTTTAAGTGGTTGCAATAATTGCCAGCAACAAAGTAATCGAAAGTCTTTCTACAGATTCCCGAAGAATAAAGAAATGTAAGTATTAATGTAAATTTGTGGTTAGCTTCTTTCAATGAGTTAGTTGTACTTCTTCTAACTGAGAAAGTTGTTATTTATAGCTTGGCTTTCATTATTTTTAGAAAAGCAGTGGGTTATTCAGAGTAGGAGGGCAGATCTTGATGAAATATTTAGGAAAGAAGAGCCAGGGCATTTAAATACGAGTCATGTAGTATGCTCTGATCATTTTGTAGAGGAGGACTTCAGAAAGAAGAATTTACTAAGCCAAGGGTAAGAATTGTTTGTAAAACAAAAAATGGCCATATTTAATGCCTGTACAATAATTAGTTACATTACTGCCGTTACATAAAATTTTTTCTCCCAGTTTTAGTATTTAGCCAGGCTCTGTTCCTTCTGTTTTGCCTGATAGAAAGGAAAGTAATTTCAGATCAAGCCCAAACAAGAGAAAGAGAGAAGGGGAGGTGGAGCAACAAGAATCAGTCGCTAACATTCAGGCTAAAGTGGACAATAGTGTCATCTCCAAAGCGGAAAAAAAGTGTGAAAATGTACCCATTAATTTTAAAGTGTAGAATGTTACAGAAAAGAGTATCGAGACAGAAAGGGTTGATCCGTGCTCTGAGATCAGAGTTGTGTATTTTAAAGTGCAAAGTAATAGAGTGCAGCTCTGCTAAAAGCAATGTTTCTCATGATGTGGCAGGCAAGTTTATAAACCTACAGGAATTTATGACAAACCGGAGACCTCAGGGAAGAAGGTATAAACAACAAGACAGGAGCTATGCTTTGGCTCTTCATTTCTGTTCACCAAAATCGTACAGGATTTTGCAGAAATATTTTTGTTTAGCTACTTCCAAGAACACTGAGGAGCTGGCTGCAAAATTCAGAGGTTAAGCCAGGTATCAATAGCTTAGTGCTTGATTTGTTGCAACTAAAAGCTGAAAAAATGAAACCAGAGGAAAAAATTGTGTCAGTAGTATTTGATGAACTGTCACTTAAGTCAATGTTAATCTACCATGCACAAAATGACTTATTCAAAGGTTTTGAGGATACTGCTGTAGAAATTTGTAGTGATTCAAAGTTAACTGAGTGCCAGTTATGTAAACAAGTCATGGTAGTTAGAATGTAGCAATCACAAATAGTATAGAAAACCACTTTGCAGTGATTCTAACCATTCACAGACACTATTGGAAATTCGGGAAAATGTACAGCAGCTATTTATACCTAATAATGGAAAAAAATCTCTGTGGATTCAAGGTTGGATTGATGGTATCATTGCTATAGTCTTGTGGTCAGAGTTAAATGAAAGGTTTAATTTTAAAATTCTTTTTACTAGAAGACTGACACAGATTCGTATTGAAAATGCATTTGCCATAGTGAGAGGTAAACAGGGCAACAATGTTACCCCAGATGCATAAAAATTTCTTACGATAAACAGCTTGTCATCCCCATCAGAAGGCACTAACTGTGAATTCGATGTTGCAGCATTTCTTGTTACACAGAAAGAGCCAGTTTGTGTCAATAATAAATATATTTGCAATGTAGCCACTGATGGAGTTAAAGATGCAGTAAATGCTGCACAAAGAAATGCAGATAATTACGTTATTTGTTGTGTCATAAGCAGAATTGAGCACAATGAGTGTAAAATTGCTTTAATGTCAGTTGAACAAAATTATCGTGACCCCGACACCTTTCATATTCAGTAGAAAAGTACGAAACAAGCAAAATATTGTTCCCAACAATTTATTTATTTATTTATTTATTTATTTATTCATCCATAGAACAATATACATTGCATGGATGTCATCAAATGTTTGTACAATATTTATTATAAAATAAACATGTCTCTTTACAGTACATACAGCTCCTATACTTAGTTCTACTTTTCTAATCATGTCAAGTTAAATTTGTTATGCAGTACAATGTTGATGAACATTAGTCTATAGTTATTTTAAATATTCATCTGCAGTGTAATAGCTATTACATAGCAAATATTTTTTTAGCTTTTGACTAAAGGTGTGGGGATCATTTACATCTTTTATTTCTAGTGGTAATCTGTTGCACAATTTAATACCGTGATGTAATACACTATTTTGAGTTTTTGACTTGTTTCTACTGTTTATATGTAAACAGTGTCTGGATTTGGTTCCATAGTTGTGAATTATGCTGTTTGTTGTATACAGATGAATGCTTTTCCTTACATACATTATGTTTTGATAAATACAAGGGTAATCTCAAAAGTAAGGTCTCCTATTTTTTTATAAGCACGTAAACCTGTTTATTTCTACAATGGTTTACATCATTTTACAACTTGGACATTTAGCTATTTTTCGATATAATCACCATTTCTGTCAACGCATTTTTGTAGATGCTGTGGCAGTTTTTGTATGCCCATGTCACACCAGCTCGCTGCCATGCTGTTCAGAAAGTTATGAACTTCTTCTTTCACCTCGTTGTCGGAGCTGAATTGCTTTCTGGCCAAATGTTCTTTTAACCAGTCCAGAAAATTGTCCTGTTCAGCTGCAAGGCGGTGAAGAAATGCACGGGAAGCATCAACTCCTTGCCGCATGTGGTCTTCAGTCAGCATGCGTGGCACCCATCTTGCGCACACCTTCCAGTGCACACCTTCCAGTAGTTCAATGTTTCAATTAAAATTCTGTGAGCGGTGCTTCGAGAAGCCTTAGGAACCAATGTGCAGAGATCATCCAGGGTGATCTGCCGATCTTCACGCATGCTTTGCTCAACCTTCAACACTGTCTCCTCAGAAATTGACAGTCTCCAGCTCCTTTGTATGTCGTGAATTTCGGTCCGACCAGCTGCAAACTCTCTATACCACTTACAAACATTTTTGACATCCATGCACGACTCACCGTACACTTCCATCAAGTGGTGATGGATTTCAGTCGACGCAGTGCCCTTTGCGTTCAGAAACTGAATAACTGTGTGCAATTCACACTTGGCAGTAACATCCAACGGGAGCTCCATTCTCAACGGCTGCCAATATACCCTCGTATATTCACATGGAACTGTCAGAATTTCTAACTTTTTGAACAACTCTTTATAGTGTGCCCTGTTACTGCTATTTGTTACTATTCGAACAGCTCTTTTCTGTATCTTGAAAATAGTTTGTATGTTTCCAGCACTTACCCTGCAAAACATTATTCCATAACTGAGGACTGAATGCGCATACCCAAAGTAGGCTACTTGCAAGGGTGAAATATTGCACACTGTTGCAAGGATTCGCAGAGCGTAACATGCTGAAGGTAGGCTCTTTGCTAAAATTCTCACATGCCCTGTCCATTTTAGCTGACAGCCAACATTCATCCCCAAGAATTTGCTATCTGTTACACAATCAAGTACCTCACTGTTTACTTTCAGTGTAATGTCAGAGGGTTTTTTCTTTAGTCAGAAGTTTATACAGTTTGTCTTTTTGACATTTAGAGTTACTTTATTCTTTAGTGAGCAGTTGTGGATGTCTCCGAGAGCTTCGTTGAATTTTTCTATTAACAGTGTTGAGCTTCTGTCTGTAATCACTACAGTGCTGTCATCAGCAAATAGTATTTTTTCCCGTGCCTGACACTCTGTGGGAAATCATTTATATACAGGTAAGGACGAGGATTGGGCCCAGTAAACTTCCCTGGGGGACACCTATATTAATATATATTGGATCAGATAAGTGTTTAACTACCAATCTTTTGCAAATATGTGGATTTCAACTCTTTTCACCCTGTTTTCCAGGTATGATTTAAACCATTGCTTTGCTGTACCCCTTATTCCTAATATTTCTAATTTGTGTAATAAAATTCTCTGGTCAACTGTGTCAAAAGCCTTTGATAAATTCAACAAAATGAGTGTTCAGAATAATTGTGTTCTAGAATGTCTGACATTTTTAGGTGGCATTTTAGTAATTTTGTATTGGAAAGCAGTTGTGAAGGTACAAACGAATTGGCCCATAGATTGAGGAGTCAGTGCTGCTGTAGTGTGTGTTTGCGAAAATCGTTTCCTCATATTGGCCAACAAATACTTTTCGGTGCCGATTAAAGCATATGTAAATAAAATAAACAACCTTTCTGCATCTCAGCCCTCGAAAATGAATGCCAAACTGCAGAAAATTATGTATGTGTGATGAAATAACTTTCGTAAGACATCAATTATTGTAGTCTCTCATTCAGTTCTCTGACGAATAAAATTGTTTATTCCACAGCAAAAATATTTCATTCATGCCAAGATTTCCAACCTATGATTCATTAAATGCCTTCTTGTGCCCATTACTTTATATATGAGAGCCAATCTAAATGCCTTCTTGTGCCCATTACTTTATGTATGTGAGCCAAATCCAAAACATCTCTTACTTCATTTCATGTGTGTATTAGCTGCTAGCAGGCGATCAAAATATAGCTATCATTTCGAGCCTCTAGATGTCACAGCTGTGCGCCGTTGCGAAGGGAACTAACGCATTCTTGCGAAAGTTTCAACTGGTATATTTATAGGCTTTTTGGTGAAACATATATGTTAAGTTTCATGTTTAGTAATGTATACATTTGCATTAATAACATTCTGTGCGTATATAGGCAGTAAAGTATTATCACAAAGTAAAAGCTTAGGTGAAAACGGGTCTATTATGAATGAGCAATCATTGACATATTATTCAACTGAATGACACTTGAGTTGAGCAGACAACATATATGACGATGTTTATATGAGGTAATGAATGATTTAATGTTCACCAGCTGTATAACAATACATTATTAATTTGAAAATTTGATGATGTGTGACGTGACCACACGTCCCGCTTTGGGCGGCGCAGTCCCGCTTTCAGGCTGTCTGTCCGTTGTCCCCAGCCAGAGCAAAAATGTCCCACTTTTTCAAACAGGTCAAATGGTAGTTGGTTACGCATTACATTCGAAACGCTCGGGTGACGGCAGCAGTGCGGGCGGCGTGGAGAAAGAGCGAGTAATATGCCAGAGCGAACAGACGCTGTTACTCAGCCAATGTTATTGCATTGATCGAGTGCGAACTTGACATGCGACAATATTTTGAGTTTGTATTGGAATGTTCGGGCACACTTGCACAGTCAAACGACTCATTCAACGTTTTCGTGTTTGTAACACTAGAAAAATGCCTAAACGCAACTGTACCTTCAATACTGTTTTGCAAAATAAATATCCATGTATAAAACAAAGGATTGGTACATCAGATTTTACGTGTGAAAAGTGTCGTATTTTATTTACTGTTGGGCATGGTGGTGTCAGCGATATTGAAAAACATTTAAAATTGGAAAAAAACACAGGCTTTCCGATTAAGCTGCTGCTTCCAGGTCGTCAAAGCTTGCTTTTTTTAACAAAAGAAACGATTTGCCAACTTCAAAGTATTTGGATGTTGCAGCAAAAGAATGTGCATGGCTTTATCAGACGGTTCAAGAAAACAACAGCTTTCGCTCAAATGACTGTGCCTCTAATTTGAACATGTTTTGAGAACAAATTTAGATTTGCTCACACAAAATCCTAGGGTATGGTTGTAAATGCGCTGGCATCTATGGTGATGGATGAATTGAAAGAGCGTCTTTGTGAAGCTCTCTGCATATCTTTTAACAGATACCGGTACTTAAAATCGTGGCTCAGTAAAATTCAACATTTTTTACCTTATGGAGCTGCGAAAGTCAAGATTTTAGAGTTCCAAGGACAGCCTGGTGAAACATCGGATATTGTTGTCGATTATTTGAAGGAGGTATTGTCGTGCAATGGTTTAAATAAGAAAATTGTGGCATTTTATGGAGGTAATACTAACTGCAAATTTGAAGGAAAGAATAAAAAGGGAATAATAATGTTTATGCAAAACTGAACCTACCACTTGGAAGGCAACTCACTGGGAATGAATGTCCAGCCCATATAGCTCATAACACGATCAAAATAACTTCACATTGTCTCCTTGTGGACCTGGTATGCGTCACTGTAAAAATTTACTCTTTTTTGCTCACGTTAATTCTGGCGCTTGAACAAATTTTAAAAATATTTCTGCCCTTAGAAAGCTATTTTCTAAGTATTTATAAATATCCAAATATTTTAAAAACAGTTTTAGAAAATCCCACATCAGAATTATGGTTGCACTTTTTGATGCACAGGCAGTGACTTTCAGTCAAATGGTGTTAAAAATTGAAGCATAATGCGTGTCTGCTGTAGAATCTCTAAGGTAAATTGAGCATCTCCAAGACTAGCAAAGAATAGTTGGATCAGTGGTATCAGTTCAATGCACTTAGAAATGTTTGAGTGGGCAACTTTGACAAAAGTACCTACCGTATGTGGGAGTAAATACAGAATGTTACAGATTGGCTAATTACACAAGGATTTCTTAGCAACAACAAAGATGTAGACATATTCGATGAGTTTTTGCTTATTTCCAAACACATCACAGATGAAAAAATATCAAGCTGGAACGCTGAAAATTTTGCTATTGAAGACAGTTGGGTGGAACTGTTCACACATTTCCCTGACAACAATCTGAACTATACGAATTTTCTCATAATTATTGAATACGTTTTATGTTTGCCTGGAAGTAATGCACCTGTCAAGAGTTTTTTCTGTAATGAACAAGGTATGGACAAATGACGAAACACAGTTAAGCGTCGCAGTTTTTAAAGCCATTTTGATTACCAAGACTTACATCAACAAAGCGTCTGATAAGCTCCATTCCTCCTTGACAATAGACCAAACATTTTGAAACTGGTTTCCTCCACTGACAAATATAAAACAAATGTGTCTGCAACTGCAATCTAATGTTTATTAATTCATATTGTATATAATTAATACATTGTCATCATGTCCTTTTTTTAATAAATTACAAATAGTGAAATACGTTTTGTCCTAAATTCTGCATGTGTCCCGCTCTGACAAAAAAATAAATGGTCATGTTAATAATGTGTGGCATATATAACTAAAAGGTATTTAAAGTGTTTATCAACAATGATAAAGGCTAACAACAACAACAAAGTTTAAAGCCACCTTCACGTGGGATGTGTTGCTCGTTGCGAAGCAAGCAAGACGTCAGGTCTGTTGTGGTTGCTACACACTCTGAAACAACTTGCTACTTCTCATGGAACGTGCTCCTCATGGTCAACTGTGACCCCAGCCGTCTTCAGGAGCAGTCTGCATTGTCTGGCTTGTAAATCACACAGTTTATTTACGAAAATGAATTCGTGTACAATAGCTGCATTAGCAATTGGTGAAGAGCAGCAGAGAAAATCGTGAAGAACATTCTGGACTTGTCAATGGTTTGAACATTGAATAATGCTGTAAACAATCTGAGATACATACTAGTAAAAGTTGTTCACTTACTCAATTGGCTGAGTTGGTTTAAATGGATAAAGGTTTAAATACAGTGTCTAATGTCAGTTTGCACATCCATAATATCCACATTCTCGATGTTGCATTGACTACCATCACTCTGAAGTATTGTACATACTTTATCACATAGATTTCAAGATCAAGATTTGTTTCGTAATTTCGTTTGAATGGAAGAGGAGATTTTTTCAAAGCTGCCCACATCAGTAAAAAAGATACTTACCAGCAAGAAGGATGCATGATTTGTGTAATGAGAAAATATTGAAAGTATGTAATAATCTCCAGAACTCTGTCAAAAACCGCTTTGTACTTCATTAAGTTCATATCCTTGATAATGATGATGGCTTGCAAGTCTGAAGGCATATTGTATGTAGACAGTATGAATGTAGAATATGCTATCAATACTAAATGAGAAATTTGAAAATAAATGTTCTGGCTTAAACAACAGCTGTCACCATTAGCATCTACATCATCCCTACCCTGCTATCTCTCCCCTCTCCACCCCACACTACCTTCATACCAACACTACCTTCATACCCACACTACCCTCCACAGTTGGATCGCTGCTCACATCAGCCACAGTCACAGTGAGCCTTGTGCACCCACAGGCCATGAGTGTGTGACTCAGACTTGTGTCCATTTGTGTGAGTTTCCCCTTCTGAAGAACGACTTTGTCCAAAAAAGTAACAAAATGTAAGTAGTATTTGTATGCATGCGCGTAAGTAACACAGAGACATGAATACAAATATCCAAAGTTGTCACAAGACATTGACACTAAATGAAAAGCACACCTGACTAGAGACTGCAGAAACTCTGAAATACAGAAAAGACCATAACGCAACTGACAGGGAAATAAGTGACAAAATAATCAAGAAAATTGATGGAAGTGCTACATGGTTCAGGGTCCTTGTGCTCACCAAGCACGTGACTTACACAGTATGGTTTTTTCCCCTAGAAAATAATTAAAACAGAAAAAACCAAACAATAGTTGATTAAGGATCACTAAGACATGAATATAGACATTAATTAGACACATTGGATACCTGACTGTCAGATCAGGACAGCACAATTTCCAATTATCACAGTCCACCTTAGTTCTTCTGAAAAGACTTCTCTTACAATCGTTGTACTGATCAACTTCTTCATGCACCTTTTTCGTATGTAGCTTTTTACCATTCTCGAATTTTGGTCATATTTCTGAGTTCTTATATCACTGCAAATACTTCTAATTCCTTTCACACTTTAATGCCTTTAAATTACAAGTTTCTTTTCATACTATCCACTTTCACTTTTTTAATGCAGACCACACAGGTGATCTAGATCTATGATAACTTTTCTGCCCTTGTCATATATTTAGTAGGATAGTCAAACTGATGGATAAATAATACCCATATATTCAGTCAACTATGATATGGTTCACACTATTCCAGGTAACTTAGTGCTTTGTGATTTGAGTATAAAACGACTTTCTGACCCAATATATAATTCATAAATTTGTTGAAGGCCAGTGTTCTTTCATCTGTTACCGTGTACAGTGATTGATTGAACTATCGATGGACTGATTTTTATTAGTCCTGTTTTATCATACAGCACAAACTGTACTGTTGGTATTGGATAATCAAAGAAAAGTTGCAATAATATACAGCATTAGGAAATTGTAAGCAAAGGAAAATTAGGTACCTGTTCTTACAATTTAATTTTTAAATAACTTTACAGAGTATAAACAGTTCTTTATTAGAGAAGCCTTTAATTTAATTTTAAATATTGGATACATAGCCATTTTTATTTCTTTTGGTATCTTATTATGTAGTATTACACCAATGTTAATTATGCTCCTCTTATAGGCTTTTGTTCTGTGATATTTTTGATGTTTATTTGATTTCCCTCTGGTACAATGGTTTCCTATATATTTGTTCTGTAGCAGTTTGCCTGCATTCAAGACATAATCTCTAGTGAACAAGATAGTTTTTTCGTGTAGTCACAAAGTTCTACTGGCAAATGGTATGGATACATGTTTACCCTTCTCATATATTACCTTTTCCCAGAATTAATGTGCTCACACATCTCTGTCACTCCTGTCTCTCACAAGAAAAGAAGGCATTCATAAACCTGGTATGTATAAGATTTTACTTTCACAAAACTTTCACTTATTCTCTTCTCTTGGCAACTTTTATCCAAACCACATTAGTACTTTTCTTTAACAAATTGTTCTGACAGGGTGTATTTCAAGTTTGAGTGCCGCTTAATTTTCTATAGAATCTACAAAGACAAAGGTTATTTTAATTGTTTTTTACACTCAGGTTCAGAAAAACAGAACATCTTGAATAAATAGAGATAGGACGTTCATATTCACAACACATATACCTTAGTACGTTCTGTAGAAATGATTAGCATTTGAATCATTTCGGCCCATGAGTTCCAGTCAACAGCGATATTGTGGCACAACACCACCTACCAGTAAAATGTGCCTGCAGCTCTCATTTTCGCTATAAAGCAAAGGTAATGGATTAGTGTGATTTGAGCAGACATACAGGATGCCTCACAGATGTATGCACAAACTGTACCATCAAACCAGTGATTTTTAAAGAGGGTGCATTATTGGCATGAGAGAATGTGATACACTGAACCAGGAAATTGCTGCTCATGTGGGATGAAGTGTTTCAGCAGTGCAATGTGTGTGTGCAGAATGGATCACGGAAGACCGTAGAACATGGCGAGATGGGTCAGGTCACACCACCCAGCCACTCTCTGGAGGAGATCGACACCTCATCTGAATGGCACTGCAGGACAGATCTGCATTCTCCTCGGCTTTGGTGCAGCAGGGAACAGTGTAACACATCATACACTATCGGGGGTGACAGTCCAACAGCGTCTATTACGGCACAGGTTATGTAGGCCTACGTATCTTCCACTTCTCCGCCTATATTTGACGAATTTGCAGACACATACTAGACGGCAACGGTGTATGGAATAATGTCTCTGGGGACAGGAATGGCATCAGGTCATATTTCCCAATGAATCCAGGTTCTGTTTATTTGAAAATGATGGCGGCATTTTGGTTCGCCACAGACACGGGGAGCAGCATCACAGTGACTGCATTCACACAAGACATAGAGTGCCAACTCAAGGCCTTATGGTGTGGGGTTCTATTGAGTACAACCACAAATTACAGATGGTTTGTGACCAGCGCACTGTGACCAGTGTGTCTTACATGGATGACATCTTGCCATCTGTAGCCACACTCTTTCTGCACAACACCCCCAGACGCCATTTGTCAGAAAGACAACGCACAGGCACATGTTGCTGCATGAACACGTGCATTCTTGGTGTCACAGGATGCCAGCCTTTTGCCCTGTCCCGCCAGATCACCAGACTTATTGTGGGATATGGTAAAACAACAGGTGCAGCGCTGTGACTCAATGCCAACCATTGCAGATGAACCTTGGAACCAGGTGAATGCAGCATGGATGGCTATACAACAGGAAGCCATTCACACCTTATATACGTCGATGCCATCATGCATGGAGCAAGTTATCAGGGTCCCTGGTGGGCCCTGTGTGTGTTAAACAGCAGGACACGTGCTGAACCAAGGTGACTGAATTGCTAATCATTTCTGCAGAATATACTAATGTACATGACCCACGAATATGCACGTCTTATCTCCAGTCGTTCAAGGTGTTCTGTTTTTTCGGAACTTGATTGTAGTTTCTGGAATGGAAAATTTTGCTATGGACTCATTTTTTTTTCTTTGTCAGGTAAAATTCTGTGCTCTGAAATACTGTGACAACAAATAATACCTTACTGTATTTAGCAGACTTAAACCATTTCAGTAATACTTCATATCATTTACATGAAACTGAGGCCCATGGACCCAGTCAAATATTCGTGTGGCCGCCAGTTATCAGGTGTATTTTATAGTAATATGCATCTAGCAACTAACAGCTAAATCCAAAAACGACAACTAACGTTAAGCGCTTCTTAAAGGAGTAGTTTTCAGGCTTGTAACAAACAAAAATACTTACAGAGACAGTAATATTTTAAGACAAGTTTAATTTTAACTGACACTGATGAATTAACCATGAGCTAAGTGAAGCTGGCTGCTTACCTCATGATCAGAGGGCTAAACAGCACAGCCACTGTGGGCTAGGGGATGTAAGGGAGGAAACATATCATGTTTGTCTGCCATTGCTGAAGATTCATGGGCATGCCCAACTTGTACAGACTAGCTACTATGTATGAATTTGGAAGCCAAAGGAACATGGATTTGTGCATGTGCATTACAGAGATGGTCATCTTGAAATGTGGTACGTATTTGTAACAAGGAATATGAAATTAAATTAAGACAGTTGTAACACAAAACGATGAGTACAAGAAATATGACTTTAAAACTATCTAGGAAACATCGAGTCTGTTATCGTGTCTTGTATTGCATATTGCATTTAAATGTAAGTGCAGTTACTGTTACCAATCATCAGCTCCACAGACAACACAACAGTACTTCATCAGGCAGTTACAGTATCATGAAGCCAGGTTCACACATGCAAATAATATGGTACCACAGCTTGTGTCTTTCAGTAGTGACACCTTGAGCTACCATTCACACAGGTGTGCATTTTGGTGCATAGATTTCAGGATGGCGTAAACTGGAATCATATTGGCGGGTATGAATGTTATAGTGCATGTTATGGCATTAGAGCTGTGACAAAAGTTAAATACAAGGAAGATGAAACCCAAATGTTGTATCCTAAAACAGATTTCACATAGAGCTAAATCAGGGGCCACAAACACATTTACAAAAGAAATAACATATGAAGACGAAAATGCTGTCTACAGTGACAAACAAACTAACAGCTGACACGTAAATACAAACTCGAACAAGCCACTCTTCCAAGATTTTAGAATCTTATTGTATTTGTTGATATAGGCATTTCAGGTACCTAATTTATAGTTTAACACCTGCCATTCACAGTCTGGAGCTATCTGGTGCACAGAATACACAATTTAGACAACGCTTGCTCTCATAAATCACGAAGTTTTTATAGGTCGCTTTTTTGGTTACATATATTAAGTTTATTTATTTGTTCATCCGGAAATCTTTTAAGATTGTGGGATACATTACTGGCTTGCAAATATTGCCCCCACCACCAGACACAATACACGCACACATGCACACTGCTGTAGAAAATCAAACATAGTTTGGTGTTCTTGTAGCCCCAGAAGCTGCAAAGTGTGCCTGCCGACGATTGTTTTAACTTTTTTCGGTAATAAAATGGAAGCTCACTGAAATAGAATGGAATACAGCAGCAATTACTCCATGATGACTGCGCCAGAATGATTATGTTTCAAAATACATACTACAAACAGGCAGCAGTGGTGTGAGGAAAGTGGCACAACAGAGTACACCCAAGTCGAACTTCTTGTGGCATGACAAAAGTTCCGTCCCTCAAGTTGCGCCATGGCAACTATATGCAACTGCAGTATGCCACTAGCTTTGATGACATTTTTGTTGTGTGTCTGAAGCCAGCTAACTTAGAGGTCGCTAAGGGTGGTAGCAAACTGAAATAGAGAGTATTTGACACGAAATATTCCGAATGGTGCCGACTTTCAAAGATCAGTACTTTGGGTCTCAGTGGCCAACATATAGTGCACTTAGTGTAGCTAGTCTGTTGGTGCTCATAACATATTACTTTATGTAGGCTGCGAATTAATAACAAGGTCGATACAGATGCCGTGTGAGGTGACATCCCACGGTGTGAGTATTGGCTCTTGAGCAAAAAGGTTTGACTATCGCTGCTCCATTTGCTTTGAGGAGTCTGGTGAAGTCAGCACTCAGTTTTTTTAGAAATCTACATTTTTTTCAGATTTTTGATAGATATGCTATAGTTCTAGGGTTCTCTGCACAAAATTTGAGTAGTTCTATGGAATTTTGCTAAGAAAAACAATAGTGCTTTTTTAAAAAATTATTTGCCAATTTGAGAAAAAAAATTATAATTAAAATTTTGAATAGCTCTCCAAGAGTTCTTCAGAAAACGCAAATGACATTTTTTCTGCAGATAACAGTTTATGAGATAATTACAGTAATGAAGAACCCATTTTCACCACTTGTGAAGATGGTACCCAACTTATGGGAAACATACACGGTTTCCAGTCTTCTTGATAGATAGGCTGCAGCAGAGTTCTCTGTACAAAATTTGAATACCGGTAGTTCAGCAGAATTTCGGGAAAACAAATGATGATCGCTATTTTGAATAGCTGTTAAGTTGGCACCTGATTTTGGAGAAATATTCATTTTTCAGAGGTTTTGATCGATCTGCTACAGTTCTAAAATTCACTGTACAGAATTTGAAGAGTTCTGTAGAATTTCGCGAAATTGTGAATAGCTGTGAAGTTGGAACCCAACTTTCGAAAAACATACATTTTTTTCTGATTCCTTGATAGATATGCTGTAGTTCTAGAGTACTCTATACAAAATTTGAGTAGCTCTACAGAATTTCTGGAAAAAATACAGAAAAGCCTAGTGACATTTTTTGTGCAGATAATGTTTTGTGAGATAATTGCAGTAATGAGGAATAACATTTTCACAATATAAAAATACAATTTGTGCAACAGCTCTGGATAGAATACCAAGAATTCTACCAAAAATGGTCAGCTAAACCCTTATTCTCTTTAAAACTCGGAAAACTTAGTCTTCAGGTAGCACAACATTCCAGCCCCTAACTGGTTAGCTATCTGCGCAAGATTTCGTAGTGTTTTGCTGTCTAATTTAAGTTAAACATTTAAAGTAATATTGCAGTGAAGTATGGTGGACATTCTGTGGTGAGAATTCGCTTTGCTCTTTTAATTTATTTACTGGAGGGAGCGGAATTTATTATCAAGTTCGGAAGATGCTCATGACCACACAAAAGCTCCAAAATATTTATTGAACAGGAGAATATCATGGGATTCAGTGAAAAGAAGAGGTGTAGATTTAGATAATATATCTTTAAACTTATTTGTAAAGAAGTATGTACCAGTCAGACAACAACTAAGAAGGAATATGGTGCAAAAATGCAAGTTTTTATGGAACTGCTGACCATAGTTTCGTGCTTTGCTTGTCAAAAGACTGCAAACAGGTTGACAATGCATATTCATTTTCGTAGTAGGATGAATGTATTGGTACATAGGTTGCATGTATGTACTGCAGTTGCTCATGAACATTATTCTCTTTTAACCATAGTTCTCAGGTTAACCATTTCTAAAGGTGTTACCACTATTAACAGTTTAATGACTCTCTGAAAAGGCTACAGCTGTTCTCTCTCTTATTTCTTGTTTTTAATTTCCCCAGTGCTATTCGTATGTAATAGGAATGATTATGCAAGTCTTCAAGTGAATTTCATGACAAATGTGTTATTCATGTCTTTTACTGCATTTTTAATGGTGTTGTATGTAATCAGATTTCAGTGTCATGTAGATTCCTAGTGTTCTGATATTATCTCATTGGTGTTAGACAACACCATTCCACACACACCAGTGTTCAGCTATACAATTTTAATTTTGATGCAGCTTGGTGTTATACAACACTGATCATATTTGACCATGTCCATACCTGTATATTCCTTATTATCTGTAATTATATAAATTCCCAAACACTCTATTCACTAACAGTGTAGAGATCGTTATACATAGAGATGCCATCCATCCCGATATGTCAGTACCATCCCCATTATGGACATTCCTTTCACGACATCCCGGCAAGGACCAGTTTTGTCTCGATTTTGCAAAATACTGTTACAAGCTTGGCTCAAGTACTGAAGTAACGCCATCTGTTAGCGCAACATGTAAATTCAGCTTTACTTAGTCTTATTTATGTCAACAAGGGACTGTCGAATCAATCTTACAGTACCACTTTAACTACAAGCTGACTTATGTGGGGGTTTAATAAATATGTAAAAGGGAAAAAAAGATTTGTGAAAAATGTTAAATCTTCCAAAAAATATGGTGTATCAACTACCTCTGCCCAACAAGTTCCATGTAATTATGTTCTAAACAAAAGGTAATTATATTAAATAAATTTTTACACCATTTGTACACCCCCAACTCAGAGTGTCCTGACGAGTTCCTACCTAGATATGGCAACCCTAGTTACACATAAACATCATCCAGTTTTGAAATACCCACCTAACCTTTTACAGCCAGCTTTAAACAATATTTTTAATTCATATTATTTAAAAGATTGATGCATGGACAATTGTTGCTTAATGCTGTATGAGGATCATGTAATGAAAACTACTCTTGTGATGCCAAAATATTATATATCATAACCTCCCTATGTGATGTGCGATCTAGTGGTGTTGTTTCCTCAGTTTATACTTACACATCATGAAAGTAAGGATGACGAGATGCAATGTGTATACACATGTTAGACAGAGACATTCTGCTGTTTGTTATCCATAAAACATTGTGTTATATTTTTAGGTAAGTGTTAATTTTTGTTCACTTGTCATGGTGTGGATGTTAACATATATTTCTCATGGATGCCTATTTTACTGTAGATGCTTTGAAAATGGCGAAACATCAAAGTGTGTATGGTGTCATAAAGTCAATAAAATACTGTGGTAAGACAAATAGTGTTGCTATAAGGATGTAAGGAGTACTGGTAAACAACAATACTACTCACACTCATCTGAACATTATGGCAAGGCTAGTTCAGTACGTACTCTTGTGCAATCGCCGTTCTGGCGTAACATATTTATCAATGATAACACTCATAAAAATGTACAGTCTACTGGAATTGAAATGTCTTCTCGGCTTGGAACAATTTAAAGTAATTGATAGCAGAGGGATTCTCCTCACTTCTCCCTGAAAAACTGTTTAATGTATGTATACTTTAAGACCGGCAATGGACTATGAGAACTTAAAATTATGTGCATTCTAAAGTGTAACAGCTAGAAGGGGGGTCGTTCACGGACGAACGGGTCCCAAGGAATGGTTTACTGAAGTTAAGAGACAGATTGAGAAATTACACATATCAAAAAAGTTTTGCATCACCCCAGTTCCCAGAACTCCGGAAGATAGACGTTGACTGTGGATATTGTATGACAGACACAGTCACTTTGACTGTTCAGAGATGTCACTAAACCTGCCCAAAGATGTAAACAACCATGCATGAGCAGCGCCTATTAGACTGAGGGGGTGCAACAGCTGATCAGTTCCAGTCATTCCACCAGGAAGGAGGTACACGGCCCATGTTGTCTGTAGTTCAACCATGCCTAGATGGTAAATACCGCGGTTCGACCCCGTCCGCATTGTACTTTGTGCAGGAAGGGCTCTTAACAAGGGAATTGTCCAGGTGTCTTGGAGTTAGCCAAAGCTATGTTGTTAGGACATGGAGGAGATACAGAAATACTGGAACTGTCGATAAAATGCTTCGCTCAGGCCGCGCAAGGACTATTACTGCAGTGGATGACCGCTACCTACGGATTATGGCTCGGAGGAACACCGACAGCAACGCCACATGTTGAATAATGCTTTTCGTGCAGCCACAGGACGTCGTGTTACGACTCAAACGCAATAGGCTGCATGATGCGCAAATTCACTCACGATGTCCATGGCGAGGTCCATCTTTGCAACCACGACACCATGCAGCATGGTACAGATGGGCCCAACAACATACTGAATGAACCGCTCAGGATTGGCATCATGTTCTTTTCACCGATGAGTGTCGCATATGCCTCCAACCAGACAATCGTCGTAGACGTGTCTGGAGGAAACCCGGTCAGGCCGAACGCCTTAGACACACTGTCCAGAGCGTGCAGCATGGTGGGGGTTCCCTGCTGTTTTGGCATTATGTGGGGGTGTCATTATATGGGGCCGACGTACGTTGCTGGTTGTCATGGAAGGCGCCATAATGGCTGTACAATACGTGAATGCCATCCTGCGACCGATAGTGCAACCATATCGGCAGCATATTGGCGGGGCATTCGTCTTCATGGACGACAATTCACGCCCCCATCGTGCACATGTTGTGAATGATTTCCATCAGGATAACGACATCGGTTGACTACAGTTGCCAGCGTGTTATCCAGACATGAACCCTATCGAACATACCTGGGATAGAGGGGCTGTTTATGGACGACGTGACCCACCAGCCACTCTGAGCGATCTACACCGAATCGTCGTTGAGCAGTAGGATAATCTGAACCAACAGTGCCTTGATGAGTATGCCACGACTAATACAGGCAAGAATCAATGCAAGAGGACGTGTTGATGGGTATTAGAGGTACTGGTGTGTACAGTAATCTGGAGCTCCACCTCTGAAGGTCCCACTGTGTGGTGATACAACACGCAATGTGTGATTTTCATGAGCAATCAAAAGGGCGGAAGTGATGCTTATATGGATCTCTGTTCCAATTTTCTGTACAGGTTCCTGAACTCTCGGAACCGAGGTAACGCAAAACTGTTTTTGATATGTGTACTTCTGAGGAACAGTTGTTCACTGCTCACTTTCGTCATAGCCGGTCTCGTTTCCCACTCGGTCTCGTTCTTTTCGGGGGCGTCAATGGTTCCACATTGCATTTCCACTTTTTTTAAATTTTATAAATTAGACTCACATAAATTTTAAGTTTTATGTAATATATACATTTTTTCAGGCAGTAAAGAAATCTATTTGCGTCTTCATTGTTCAAATCAGCTGCAATTTAGTTAAATGTGTGTGTCTGCACTTAAATTGCTGAATGACTGAGAAGATGAAACTTCTACGTTATTTGATTCTGAAACAGCTGAGTAAAACTGAACATACTGAGCCTACTTTCTCTTTACTTTTTCTTATCGTGTCAACACTGACCCACAATATTCTAGTGCAACACAATCTGACTGCTCAAAAAATTACAACCTGACTTCAAATAATTAATTCAAAAGAATTTCCCTAACTAAAAAGAAGTCTTAACAATAACCTATACATTTCATTAAGCACTTACCTCACAAAAATCTTCATTATGCGAACTACTGCAATACAGTGAGCATCAATCCCGCCAGCTAAACAAAAGATTCTAACTACTAAAGCCACTACTAATAACAGACATGTGGTTAGCAAAGGAAAGATTTTGTTGCAAGCCAAATAATGTATTTTTTTTATCTTAATAATGTGACATCCAGTTCAGATACGAATATAAATCGTCATTGACATCTAGTTCAAAAATATATAATCACGAATAATATTCAATCTCCAAGTGGAACATGTACAGCCGGCCGCGGTGGTCTAGCGGTTCTAGGCGCGCAGTCCGGAACCGCGCGACTGCAACGGTCGCAGGTTTGAATCCTGCCTCGGGCATGGATGTGTGTGATGTCCTTAGGTTAGTTAGGCTTAAGTAGTTCTAAGTTCTAGGGGACTGATGACCACAGATGTTAAGTCCCATAGTGCTCAGAACCATTTGAACCATGTACAGATCGTTAGCCTACGCTAACACTTCAGACCTCTACCCTCCATCAATGCTAACTTCCCACTTCTAACATGCATCACTGCTGTATGTCCACCACCAATTGCCCAACAGTACTTCCATCACTGCTGGCGACTAACTTCCAACTGCCCAACAGTACTGGCGATTATCTTCCAACAACGAGTCCGACCAGCCACAGACTCTCTTACAAAGAAAGCGCAGTCAGAGGCCCAATGCAAAACGCTACACAGCGCTGCCAACACAGAAGCAGCCCACTTACATAGCTTTAGAAAATATAATTATTGCAAGGCAAGTTTGTTTCTTTTTTTTTTTTTACTATAGATTTTTAAGGTTTCTTCTGTTTGATTTAACAAATAGTTTTTACAACAACTTTTAGTCATTTTTTTGGTAGTGATGTAAAAATTTTTATATAAGCTTTCGATTTTCGCATTTCTTCCAAAAATAAAACGTGACACCTAGTGAAGCATTTTTCCAAGTTAGATTGTTTTCTTGTGCTGTCCCCTAATTTTGGAGTTTTTCATAATCTCGACTCAATAGGAAAAGTTGAAGGACTGCTTCTCCATTTAAAAAATCATAGAATAGCATAAACTCATATTTAATTTTTATCTCAAAATACATTGTTTCTAAGTAACTTTTTGGCGAGAAACTTTATTACTTTGAACTTAAATATCAATATTGCATTGCCACATTAACCTTAATAACACAACCAATAAACCTACTATTTACTAAATGAGAAAATCACATTTTCTTTTAAATACCCTTATTCTTTGACACAATCCGGAATATATATAGTTTCTGTCCCTCGTTCTTTCGTAAATCTGGGCAGGCCTCCGTGGTGGAAGCAGAAGAAGAGTATCTCACAGCATCCCATCTTTCCTACATCCATTTCTGATGTTTCCTTTCCTTGACTTATGACCGAGCGAGGTGGCGCAGTTGGTAGCAAACTGGACTCGCATTCGGGAAGACGACGGTTCAATCCCGCGTCTGGCCATCCTGATTTAGGTTTTTTCGTGATTTCCCTAAATCGCTTCAGGCGAATGCCACGATGGGTCCTTTGAAAGGGCATGGCCGATTTCCTTCCCCATCCTTCCCTAATCCGATGAGACCGATGACCTCACAGTTTGGTCTCCTCCCCCAGATCAACCCAATCAACCTTGATTTAGCAGGCAGGCACAGCTCAAAGCCTTGGGAATACGATCTTCCTAGGGTATGGCAACCACAAAATACTGCCCGGACTTCCAGGGTGGGGGTTGAATTGTTAGGCCAGTTTACAAGCATTTGTAAAAACTATTTTTCGGCTCGAGATCTTAGTCAAAGGCCTTGGAAAAATAATGGGATTGGATCATCATAGAGACGAAAGTGGCTACGGAAAAGGATTCTGTTTATAACAACGTGGGATGTGCAGGGTTTGGATGCAAAGAAAAGAGAAGTATTCCAGGAACTAGGGAGGTTGAATGTAGATGTATGTGTCCCCAGCGAAACAAAGGTCAAAGGGAAGGGAAATGAAAATATAGCAGATCACATTCTTTTTACAGTGGCATTAAAAAGGAGGAAAGGGCTCGGTGGGAGGGGGGGGGGGTGATTCAATAGCTGTCCATATGAAGCAATGAAGCACAGAAGAGATATCAAATGCTGGGAGGAAGTTGATGAGAGGGTAATGACCGTAGGAATCTCAAAATAAGGCCACAAACTGATTATTATCGGGGCTTATACACCTACAAGTGTCGCTGACAGCAAAGTAGAAGATGAGTTTTATGAGAAAGTAACAAGTATGCTAGAGAGGGTACGCTCCTGCAAAGATATAATTTTAATGGAAAAGTAGGGCTGACCCTTGCTCGTGGAGTAGTGGGAAAATATGGAGATGTCAGAGTAAATGAGAATAGAGAAAGGAGAAACGTTAGCGGATAAGTGTGAGACATTGTCCTTGAAGATTTTAGGTGGGTTCTTTCCTCACGAGCAGATTCACAAGTATACACGGGGGAATTCTTCCAGAAATATCAGGTCAATAATAGACTATATTATTCAAAATAAAATTCTAGTATAAGAACAATAATGATGTTGGGGTCTACAGCTGCAGAATGTGGCTCAGACCATTCCCTGTTAGGTGCAAAGATGATAGTAACATCCAACGGCCACAGACAAATTAAAGAGGTAAATATTACCATGAGGACAGTGGATACTATGAAATGCATCTTAGATAGCTTGTGTCAAAAGTCTGTACAATTTGTATATAACTGGTTTGCAAACAAACTGAGGTACTTACAAGAAGAAACGGCGGGGCGTATGTACCAAGGAATTAAAAAAATGCCTACATGACGCACCATTTGAAGCACTGGAGCAGGAAGTGAAGAAAGAAAGCAGTGCCGACAATGGTGGACTCAAAGCACTGAAGAAAAAGTGAACCTAAAAAAAGATGTTCTGTAAAACTGGTTGAGAGCACGATACAAACATGATAGAGCCTTGTATATTAGAATGAGTGGAGAGGTAAAAAAAAAGTCAGCAAAAAGGAAAAGGAAACCTGGGAGGGTAAATGCAAAGAAGTCGATCGGTGCCTGGGGGGCACAAAAGTGACTACAGCATGAAAAATTATTGCAGGGCTGAGAAAAGAAGTAAAAGAAAGAAAACCCTGCCGGTTATCAGTTTGGTAGAGTGGAAGAAGCATTTTAAAGGCATGTTAACAGAAGAAAAGACAGAGTACAAGGTAATAAAGTGGGAGATATGGCAGAACAAGGAGGGTGAACAGGTAGAGGAAATAACTGCGAAAGAGGTACAGAAGGCAGTTACACAAATGGAAATTGGGAAATCATCAGGTCATTGAAATGTACCAATAGAATCAGTCAGCTATGACCCAAGCATTCTGTATGAATGTTTACGCAACTCATTTAAGGAATGTATGTGAGATGGGGAGGAAATTCCAGTAAGGTGGAACTTAGCATACCTAAGTCCCATATACAAAAAGACAGCAAGAGAATATGTAGCAATTATTGTGGCGTAAGTGTCAATGTACAATTAACATGTTGTATGGAAGGATTTTAAAATCAAGAATGGAGAAGTTTGTAAATGAAGTGGAAGAACAAAGTGGCTCTAGAAGAGGCAGGTCAAGTGTAGATAACATCTTTATCCTATGACAGGTCATGGAGAAGAGACTGGAAGGAATGTAAGAAGTTATTTGGTTTTAATATATCTTGAGAAAGCATATGATACAGTGCCACTAAAGCTATTGTTTAAAGTACGGTGGTCATGGGAACTGCCAAAACTTTGTGTAAGAAGCATCATAAATCTCTACAAGTCAGCAGGATGTGTCATTAAAATAGGAAAAGAAGTTTCCAGAGAGGTCTTCAGAATAACTGAAGGACTGAAGCAAGATATTGTCTGTCTCCCACGCTCTTTAAGATGTGTGTGCAAAAGGCACTGAATCTGTGGCGTAGAAAGTGCGTGGGCATGGAGACTAAAGTAGGGAACCAGTGTATGTACACATTTTTCTAAGCTGATGATCAGCTCAATGCAGCAAACGATGAAGGCGATATCTCATGTGCTGAAGCAGTAGTTGTAAGAGTATAAAAAGTAGCGTTGGAAAATTATCTATTTTGGGGAGAAGAGGGTAGTAGCTTGAATATTGACGGACATCTTACGAAAGTGTGGAAAGAGTTCAACTACCTGGGTACTGTCCCATCACTTGATGGAAAATGTGACAGAGATATCCAACAACGGATCAGGCAGGGAAGGGCGGCGATACATAAATTAAACCTTGTACTTTGGCCCTCAAAAATAAGTTAAAGGTTAAAATTCATTTATACAAATCAAGAGTGGAACGAATAACAGCCTAAGGGAGTGACTGCTGAGAACTCACAGAAGAAAATAAAAAGGTACTTAGAGCTTTAGAAACAGACCACCTGAGAAGCTACAGAATATGTCACCTCGAACCTCTTCTGCTCTCCATAAACACTTGCTCATCTTTCCGTACCGGAAATTGTTTTCACAACTGAGTACCGACCAGGTGACCAGGTTGGGTGATATTTTAGAATTGAGGTACTAAAGATAGAATAAATGCAACCATCACAGTTTGACAATATTTTTGTTGACGCCGCGATTTTTTAAGTCACACAGACAAATCCATGTGTATTTTTGTGCAGTGATTTTAATTTATTGTTACTGGTAATGACATTTACCGCTCCACTGTCTTACGAAACACTGAAATATTGCAATCTCAGAGTTTTACCAGCTTCGAAATAGCGTATCCAGTGGTAACATTAATCTGCTGTAGATAAGTTCAAATGGCTCTGAGCACTATGGGACTCAACTTCTGAGGTCATCAGTCCCCTAGAACTTAGAACTACTTAAACCTAACTAACCTAAGGACATCATACACATCCATGCCCGAGGCAGGATTCGAACCTGCGGCCGTAGCGGTCGCGCGGTTCCAGACTGTAGCGCCTAGAACCGCTCGGCCACTCCGGCCGGCTGTAGATAAGTAATTAGGCTGTTATAGCAGTACGTATATATTTTTAACTTAGTGTAGCCCTAGCGGATGCTGAGAATCTATTTTCCTCTTCTTTCTTGTTACAAACGTATCCACAATTAGAAACTATCACAACAGCACAAAACAATAACCGGTAGCACTTATACACTGAAGAGCGAAAGAAACTGACATAGGCATGCGTATTCGAATACAGAGATAAGTAAACAAGGCCGAATACAGCGTTGTGGTCGGCAACTCCTATATAAGACAACAAGTGTCTGTATCAGTTGTTAGATCGGTCACTGCTGCTGCAATGGCAGGTTATCATGATTTAAGTGAGTTTGAACGTGGTTTTATTGTCTGTGCACCAGCGGTGGTAGACAGCATCTCTGAGATAGCGATGAAGTGAGGATTCTACCGTACGACCATTCCACGAGTGTACCATGTATATGAGGAATCCTGTAAAACATCAAATCTGCGACATCGCTGCGGCTGGAAAAAGATCCTGCAAGAACGGGACCAACGACGACTGAAGAGAATCGTTTAAAGTGACAGAAGTGCAACCTTCCGTAAATTACTGCAGATTTCAATGCTGCGCCGTCAACAAGTGTCAGCTTGCGAACCATTCAACGAAACATCGTCGATATGGGCTTTCGGAGAGGAATGCACACTCGTGTACCCTTGATGACTGTATGACAAAAAGCTTTAAGCCTTACCTGGCCCCGTCAACACCGACACTCGAATGTTGATGACTGGAAACATGTTGCCTGGTCGGACGAGTCTCGTTTCAAATTGTATCGAGCGCATGGACGTGTACGGGTATGGAGATAGCCTCATGAATTCATGGACCCTGCATTTCTGCAGGGGACTGTTCTAGATGGTGGAGGCTCTGTAATGGTGTGGAACGTGTGCAGTTGGAATGATATAGGACCCCTGATATGTCTAGATACGACTTTGACAGAGGACACGTACGTAAGCATACTGTCTGATCACCTGCCTCTATTCATGTCCATTGTGCATTCCGACGGACTTGGGCAATGCGACAATGCGATACCCTACACGTCTGGAATTGTTACCGAGTGGCTCCAGGAACACTCTTAAACACTTCCGCTGGAAACCAAACTCCCCAGGCACTAACATTATTGAGCATATCTGGGATGCCTTGCAACGTGCTGTTCAGAAGAGACCTCCGGCCCCTCGTACTCTTACGGATTTATTGACAGCCCTGCTGGATTCGTGGTGTCAGTTCCCCCCAGCACTGCTTCAGACATTAGTCGAGTCCATGCAGTGTCATGTTGCGGCACTTCTGCGTGGTCACGGGGGCCCTATACGATATTAGGCAGGTGTGCCAATTTCCTTGGCTCTTTAATGTATAACGTATTAACACCCATCAAAGTTATTCTTAATTATAGTTTAGCTACGAAGTTTTTATTCCAAAAATCGCGGTCTATGAATGCTTTGTGCTTTGATCGACGCTGCTTCTTGTTCAGTAGTGAAACAAGCGCCCGAAACGCCGTTGAAATGGCGGGAAACAAGTAGTTCTTAATGCTTTCACAAGATTGCAGATAAAATGGGCGTTGAAGTTCTCCAAGCAAGTAAGGACTGTCGCAGCAGTCCAGACGTGCAGCGAAATCAGTAGTGCCTGAGAATCGCATGAGGCTGTGCTATGGGTCATGGCCCCATAGGTTCAAGTCTACCTGTAGTATTTTATTTTTTAAATTTTCTTTTGTTGAGTTCGAATACCTGGCAGATGTACTGGAACTAAGGCACGAAGCTGTCAGGCGTCACTGCCGAACTGTGACGGGATATAGAACGGCACGTCATAAAAGAAGGTGAGAAAATGTGGCACTTGGCTGGCTCCGTGGATTCTGTTGTCGATCACCTCTTTATCAACGTAGCTGATGACAGTTTCAGCACTGAAATGTATTCTTCGGAGTCAGATATGGAAGGAGCTCAAAGATTACCAGAACTACGGTGGCTTCAATATGTAACTATACAGTGAAATCCTTGCAGTAAGCCTTTATGTCACACACAGCTCACGCAGAAAAATTGCCCTGTGTTTAGTCTAGGCATTTTCACCAGTCTAATTTTTAATTACAGTACTATTTTAGCTAAGAACTAGAGCATGCTACGTTTCTCGTCTGGTTCCGTAAGAAGCGTACTGCCGAATTTTATTCTCTTTCAGAGTTAAAAGACTTTCGAAGCTATACAGGGTGGTCCATTGATCGTGACCGGGCCAAACATCTCACAAAAAAGAGTAAAACGAAAAAACAAAAAAGAACGACACTTGTCTAGCTTGAAGGGGGAAACCAGATGGAGCTATGGTTGGCCCGCTAGATGGCACTGCCATAGGTCAAACGGATATCAACTGCGTTTTGTTAAATAGTAACCCTCATTTTGTATTACATATTCGTGTAATACGTAAAGAAATATGAATGTTTTAGTTGACCATTTTTGTCGCTTTGTGATAGATGGCGCTGTAATAGTCACAAACATATGGCTCACAATTTTAGACGAACAGTTGGTAACAGGTAGGTTTTTTGAATTAAAATAGAGAACGTAGGTACGTTTGGACATTTTATTTCGGTTGATCCGATGTGATACATGTACCTTTGTGAACTTGTCATTTCTGAGAACGCATGCCGTTACAGCTTGATTACCTGTAAATACCAAATTAATGCAATAAATGTTCAAAATGATGTCCGTCAAGCTCAGTGCATTTGGCAATACGTGTAACGACATTCCTCTCAACAGCGAGTAGTTCACCTTCCGTAATGTTCGCACATGCATCGACAATGGGCCGACGCATGTTGTCAGGCGTTGTCGGTGAATCACGATAGCAAATATCCTTCAACTTTCCCCATAGAAAGAAATCCGGGGACGTCAGACCTGGTGAACGTGCGGGCCATGGTGCTTCGACGACCAATCCACCTGTCATGAAATATGCTATTCAATACCGCTTCAACTGCACACGGGCTACTTGCCGGACATCCATCATGTTGGAAGTACATCGCCATTCTGTCATGCAGTGAAACATCTTGTAGTAACATCGGTAGAACATTACGTAGGAAATCAGTATACATTGCACCATTTAGATTGCCATCGATAAAATGGAGGCCAATTATCCTTCCTCCCATAATGCCGCACCATACATTAACCCGCCAAGGTCGCTGATGTTCCACTTGTCGCAGCCATCGTGGATTTTCCGCTGCCCAATAGTGCACATTATGCCGGTTTACGTCACCGCTGTTCGTGAATGACGCTTCGTCGCTAAATAGAACGCGTGCAAAAAGTCTTGTGCCCAGTGGCAGAACTGTACACGACCTGCAAAGTCGTCGCCATGCAATTCCTGGTGCATCGAAATATGCTACGGGTGCAATCGATGTTGATGTAGCATTCTCAACACCGACGTCTGCTACTGATGTGCGGATCAGCCGCGACAGCAGCTAAAACACCTACTTGAGCATCATCATTTGTTGCAGGTCGTGGTTGGCGTTTCACATGTGGTTGAACACTTCCTGTTTCCTTAAATAACGTAACTATCCGGCGAACGGTCCGGACACTTAGATGAAGTCGTCCAGGATACCGAGCAGCATACATAGCACACGTCCGTCGGGCATTTTGATCACAATAGCCATACATCAACACGATATCGACCTTTTCCGCAATTGGTAAATGGTCCATTTTAACAAGGGTAATGTATCACGAAGCAAATACCGTCCGCACTGGCGAAATGTTACGTGATACCACGTACGTATACGTTTGTGACTATTACAGCGCGATCTATCACAAAGCGAAAAAAGTGGTCCAACTAAAACATTCATATTTCTTTACGAACTACACGAATATGTAATAAGAAATGGGGGTTCCTATTTAAAAGAACGCAGTTATGTCCGCCATCTAGCGGGTTAGCCATAGCGCCATCTGGTTTCCCCCTTCAGGCTAGACGAGTTTCGTTCCTTGTAGTGTTTTCGTTTGATGCTTATTTCGTGAGATATTTGGCCCGGTCACTATCAATGGACCACCCTGTATAGTGTATATAATGGTTTACTGCTCGTCTCTATTTACGTCTTAACTGCTGCTGCTCACAACACTGCAGGTTAGCTGGACCAGCTGGCTGACCAGTGCGATGAAGTTAAATGCGCCAGTAAAGCCGTTATGCCTTATCGCTGAGTCGATATGCCCGTAGCGCAAGGCGTAAAGCGTATCCTTATTATCGTACTTGACTATAAACGGGACGGCTTGACCTCCGCTCCACGCGAAGCTTAAATCCAATGTGATTCCAGAAGATGTGGAAGGATACGTGGTGTAATTGTAATATCAGGTTTATTCTTACGATGAACAGTAATGTGACCACTTCTCGGCAGGCAGCAGCACCTTTCAGCTCAAAACAGTATGCAATTATATGAATGCGTGGTGTCCGAAAGAACAGACACCATGCAGAATCCACAGTTGTTAAACATTATATATAAATTGAAGGGGATCACTGATGTCAGCTGCAGCAGAGCATTACGCGCTGTCAGTGGCGACGAGCGGAAATGTGTACCGGGCTGTGATTCGAAGCCGACAGGTGCGTTAACTACAGCGGGACACAGTGTTATGGCAACTGTGCGGACTATCTCGGCACGCCTCACTGTCCATCCACATTCCCATCGAGCACCACCTACCCGCAGTCCCTGTCCATTAACTCAATATACGTTTCTCAGATTCCCACGGAAGGTCGGACGTATTTGTGAATCAACAATCAAGTCGATCCATTGCCCAGCCAGGCTTATCAATTATATGAATGCATTGATTATGTTCTTTTGGACATGTGCGAAGGAACAGACACCATGCATTCATATAATTGATAAGATTAGCTGGGCAATGGATACACTTTACTCAGTGTGGATGCACCAATACGTCTGACCTCCTGTGGGAATCACAGAGTAGCCGAATAGTGAGCAAAATGGGCAGGGACTACGGATAGGTGGTGCTCGGTGGGCATGCGGATCGACCGTGAGGCACCGAAATAGTCCGCTCAGTTGGGACAATGCTGTGTCCCAGATGACGCGCCGGCACTGTAGCTCAGCGTGTTCGCTCAGAGAGTTAGCTGCACTCTGTATTTATACATAAAAAAATCTGAGTTAATGGATCAACGATGAACTTGAGCAAGTGCACTGGATGTCCGCCCCGAGCAAATAAAACGAACAGTAACGAACAAAACCATTCAACAGAAAAAAAGAGACGGCGCGGTGGTTAACACCCCTGCATAGTAATCATGAGGTACTAGCTTCGAACCTCAGTCCAGAACACATTTTCGTTCGTCGCCGCTGATCCCGCTTAATGTCTCGCTGCAGCTGACAGCGATGATTCCCTCCAGTTTGCATACAGTATGCAATGACCACTTTACCACACCATCTCCTCCTGATCTTTCAATGGAATGGTAACCTACATAGATTAGAATATTATATCAATTAATAACAGTAATTGCAATATGAGGTACGATCACAAATGTTTAGAGCATGTTTTGAATGCCATTTTTTCTTTACTCATTGCTTCCTTTTGCCGGCCGCAGTGGCCGAGCGGCTCTAGGCGCTTCAGTCTGGATCCGCCCGACCGCTTCGGTCGCAGGTTCAAATCCTGCCCTAGGCATGGATCTGTGTGATGTCTTTAGGTTAGTTAGGTTTAAGTAGTTATAAGTTCTAGGGGACTGATGACCTCAGATGTTAAGTCCCATAGTGCTCAGAGCCATTTGAACCATTTTTTGCTTTCTATTATAACAGCCTTAATTTGATTTCATGTCATTTGCTACAAACGTGTACCAAATTTTAAGGTGACAGTATTTATAGTGGGCATTCATGGATCTATGTTACTTTCGTTTTACATTCATAGGCTGACCGGATTTCGGACAGAAAAAACCGGAATGCTTGTGGTTGTCCTTTATACCTAACTTTATTACTGCGCTTACGCTTGAAATCGACAATCGACCTATGAAGGTGCAGCAGCTGAAAAAACCATAGCCTGAATTTATCTTCATTCTGTGGTCTGGAAAGGGAAATGTAGGTATATTACTCACAAATAAAATTCTTTTCTTCAGAAATAAAAAAGACCGATATATACCTTTTATTCTAATAGCCTGCAGTGCCTGGCAGAGGGTTCATTGAACCACCTTCACAATTCCCCATTATTCCAATCTCGTATAGCGCGTGGGAAGAACGAACACCTGTATCTTTCCGTTCGAGCTCTTATTTTCCTTATTTTATCATGGTGACCGTTTCTCCCCATGTAGATCAGCGTCAACAAAATATTTTCACATTCGGAGGAGAAAGACGGTGATTGGAATTTCGTGAGAAGATTATGTCGCAACGAAAAACGCCTTTCTTTTAATGATGTCCAGCCCAAATCCTGTATCATTTCAGTGACACTCTGTCCCCTATTTCGCGATAATAGAAAACGTGCTGCCCTTCTTTGAACTTTTTCAATGTACTCTGTCAAACCTATCTGGTAAGGATCCCACACCGTGCAGCAGTATTCTAAAAAGAGGACAGACAAGCGCGCCTGGTCCCGACAGAGGTTCGAGTCCTCCCTCGGGCATGGGTGTGTGTGTTTGTCCTTAAGATAATTTAGGTTAAGTAGTGTGTAAGCTTAGGGACTGATGACCTTAGCAGTTAAGTCCCATAAGATTTCATACACATTTGAACCGACAAGCGTAGTGTAGTCAGTCTCCTTAGTAGATCTGTTACATTTCTTAAGTGTCCTGCCAATAAAACGCAGTCTTTGGTTAGCCTTCCCCACAACATTTTCTGTGTGTCCCTTCCAATTTAAGTTGTTTGTAATTGTAAATGAAATGTCGTCTGGCTAGGGCCTCCCGTTGCTTAGATCGTTCGCCTGGTGCAAGTCTTTTGAGTTGACGCCACTTCTGCGACTTGCGTGTCAATTGCGATGATATGATGATGAAGACAACACGACACCCAGTCCCTGAGCACAGAAAATCTCCGACCCAGCCAGAAACCGAACCCGGGCCTCTTTGCACAGCATTCGGCCGCGCCGACCACTCAGCTATCGAGGCGAACTTCCTAGGATTTTAGTTGAATTTACGGTCTTTAGATTTGACTGATTTATCGTGTGACTGATGTTTAACGGATTCCTTTTAGCACTCATGTGGATGACCTCACACTCTTCATTATTTACGGTCAATTTGTAAGTGGGCTGCATCTGTGTTGACAGCGCTGTGTAGCGTTTTGCATTGGACCTCTGACTGCGCTTTCTTTGTAAGAGACTCTGTGGCTGGTCGGACTCATTGGAAGACAATCGCCAGTACTGTTGGGCAGTTGGAAGTTAGTCGCCAGGAATGATGGAAGTACTGTTGGGCAGTTGGAGCTAGATGCCAATGACGATTTATGTTTGTGTCTGAACTAGATGTCACATTATTAAGGTAAAAAATACATTATTTGGCTTGCAACAAAATCTTTCCTTTGCTAACCACATGCCTATTAGTAGTTAGTGGCTTCACTAGTTAGAATCTTTTATTTAGCTTGCAGTATTGACGCTCCCTGTATTGCAGTAGTTCGCGTAATGAAGATTTTTGTGAGGTAAGTGCTTAATGAAATGTATAGCTTATTGTTCAGATTTCTTTTTGGTCTGGGCCATTCTTTTGAGTTAATTTGGTAGCAGTCAGATCGCGTTACCGTTATATATTGGGAGTAATTAATGAATACGAAAATTTTGAGTTCTGTTTGTCAGGGCAAGTTCAGTAGGTCAGTGTTGTAAGGATAAAGACTAGCAAAGTGCATTCAATTTCTCTCAGCAGTTTAAGTAATATTTTAAATAAAGAAGTTTCAAATTGCAAATTTTCGCACCATACAGGTATCTTTTCTAAGTCGTTTTCCAATTTGTTTTGATCTTCTGGTGACTTCATTAGTCGATAAACGACAGCGTCGTCTCCAAACAACCTAAGAAGGTCGCTCAGATTGTCTCCCAAATCGTTTATATAGATATGGAACAGCAAAGGGCCTATAACAATACCTTTGGGAACGCCAGAAATCACTTCTGTTCTACTCGATGACTTCCTGTCAATTACTACGGACTGTGACCTCTCTGGCAGGAAATCACGAATCCAGTCACACAACTAAGACGATGTTCCATAGGCACGCAATTTCGCTACAAACCGCATGTGTGATACAGTGTCAAAGCCTTCCGGAAATCCAGAAATACGGAATCAATTTGAAATCTCTTGTCGATAGCACTCAACACTTCCTGCGCGTAAAGAGCTAGTTGTGTTTGACAAGAAGGATGTTTCCTAAATCCGTGTTGACTATGTGTCAATGGACCGTTTCTTAGAGGTAATTCATAATGTTCGAACACAATACATGTTCCAAAATCCTGCTGCATACCGACGTTAATGATATGTGCCTTTAATTTAGTGGATTGCTCCTACTACCATTCTTGAATGTCGGTGTGACCTGTGCAACTTTCCAGTCTTTGGGTACGATCTTTCGTCGAGCGCACGGTTGCATATGATTGTTAAGTATGGAGCTAACGTCAGAGGTCTATGCGGTATTCCCGCCTGCTCTCTCTGTTGGACACATTTATTTGCGACAGTAATACATTCTTACCACATGACTGATATTTTATAACTGATGTATAGTATTACAACTGCCAAAATTACGGAAGGAGATCAGACACGTCAACGACCAGGAAGACAGCTCATAAATTTTTGAAAAAAAAAGGGTTGGGTTCAAGGGAATTTTGAACACGGGTCACCCGCCTTCCAGGCCAGCTCCGTGACTACGCAAGCTTTTTTTTTTTTCTGCTCGGGGCGGATGTTGCAAGACATCCGTTTCAGTTCGTCGTTGAACCATTAACTCAGTTTTTTTTTTTTTATTACAGAGGGCAGCTACCCCTCTGACCGAACACGCTGAGCTACCGTGCCGGCATCTCGACGCCATTGCTCTTTTACTGTGCCCACCGTTGCATATGTTGAGCTACGACTATTTGCTGTTTATATTTTGTTTCTTTTTTTCGTATTTCAGTACACCTTCCAGTTTTCTTGCTTGATCTGTGTTCAGGTTTTGATGGGCTGTCAACTGTGCCATTTTACAATTAAATTGGAGGGGGGCGCAATGGGGAGTTTCCATAGTGAGAATAGTGTCAGTGGCTTGCATCGGTGTTTACGTATGCATTTCTGCTCGCTTTTACGCAAAATCACACGCAGCGGTTAGGATTTTTTTTAGTCGGCAGGACTTCTTTTTAAAAAGTGAGTGATTGCCAGGCAGGTAGCGGCAAAGAGGGCAGGGGTCAAGAATTCTGAGGTCTGACCACGATTCCTCCCCCATATCTCTCACCCATTCGCATTTTTTGTGCGTTTTTTTTTTTTTAATTTTCTGCGGGAGGGTTTACAGCACCAGGCAGGCGGGGAGGCAAAGAGGGCAGGGGTCGAAGATCCCGAGGCCTGGCCACAATGCTTCCCCCATACCTTTCACTGAGTCGATCCGTTGTTCCGATGTATGTATTTTTGTTTTTTGTGCCCAAAAGAAAAGGTTTTAACGAGGGCCTTAACAAAGGACCTCCACTGAAATAGACAGGACAAAGTAAACTTGAGTCCTCGAAAGAAATGAGAAATCACGCTCGAAGGAGTAATTAATGTTTTATCCTTAAATGGAAGGACAATAAAGCAAACGGCAGAGCAAGTAGTAGTGAGAAACAATATGCCCTACTGGAACAATAAAGAAATGTCTTCCCTAAATAAAAGGAGTACAGCATTCTCTCCATAATGGGACCAAAGTAAAACGACTGCTTATATTCGACATAAAATGGAAGTCTTCTCTTGAAAGGTAGATGGAAATGAATGAAAATTTTTGTCTTTGTGCGATCTCCTCATGAAAAATATCTGAATATAAGAGCATTTTGTGTAGAATACTGAGCAAGTGACCTTCGATGGAGAGAAAGAAAGAAAATAAATATATAAATCAATAAATTCCTGAGATCTCACAGTGAATTAAAATTCTCACTTGAATTAAGGAAAGCGAACCAACGTTCCTGTGCACCTGAGGGTTGGACGATAACCGTTACATTACTGCTACAAGCTAATTACGCTTACTATTTTAAAACGTGTAGACCATTCACAAAATTCCGAAATATCTTTTCGTTTATTACTCGCAAACGAGGGCTCACCAGAGTGAATGGTTTTAGTGTGTTACCTTGGACCTTAACCAACATCACCGTATAGATGGTTCCAAAAAGTCGATCCCACTATTGAGGACTCTTCCTTATGAGCAAGAAAAATACACTATTAAGAAGCTCTTAACATTGAGTGACTTGTTTGGGTTCAGCTGTTAAGTTTTTAGATGCACATTATTACACAATACGGCTGAGAATTGCGAGATGCACAACGCTTGACTGGGGCCGCATGCGGCCCGCGGCCGCAATTTGACGACCACTGGTCTAATGTGTCTGAGACCAACAGGCGATTTACAACCACCATCTGTCAAAATAGGTCTGTCAGTAAAATTTGTTGCTATATTGATTAATCCTAGCGTTATTTCAATGTATCTGCTTTAGGAGTGTCAGGCTCAGCCTGCTGTTTGTTTGATTTGCTCCTTGTTACATGTGCTCCAGTTGAAATGTGAGTCCAGGGTGATTCCAGATATTTTGACATTTCTGTTGGTCTTGTGCCTTCCTAAACCTAAACTAGATGTTCTGATGTTTGGTTACCGTAGTAGTAAAATTTCATTTGTAATGGAATCGGTTCCATCCGTTTCAGCAAACTAGAAATTTTTTCACGATTTCTTCATCGACACTTATTTCAGTGTATCTGTTTCATCAAATGTTCAAATGTGTGTGAAATCTTATGGGATTTAATTGGTAAGGTCATCAGTCCCTAAGCTTACACACTACTTAACCTAAATTATCCTAAGAACACACACCCATGCCCGAGGGAAGACTCGAACTTCCGCTGGGACCAGCCGCACAGTCCATGACTGCAGCGCCGCAGACCGCTCGGCTAATACCGCGCGGCTCAGTGCCATCTTAAATGTTTTAAAATCATGAAAATAACAGTGGTGATGGTAAATTAAGCGTAGTCTTCTTTTGTTAACAGATGTGATATTTTTCCCTTAATTAGTAATGTGTATGAATTGTTTCATGCTCACTTCTTATCACAGCCGCAACAACATGACTGCACCAGAATCGTGAGAAACTAAATAAATCACAAATTGAGCAAAGTTTTTTTCTCTGTAGGTACCCAGTTTTTTCGTATTATTCTCGTCATGCACATGTGTTTATGTACGACATAAATTCATTGAGCACAAATTTCGAGCAGTACAATGTTTACATTTGCTGGACGGTTGGACTGTTCGTTCGACTGTTCTCACTCGGCGCGTTTAGCTGTCTCTAGTTATATAAAGGCATCCACACTCGCCTGCGTTCTCTCCCCCCTCCCCCCCCCCCCTCACCCTCTCACCTGTCTATGCTGTGTATGTACCGGTTAGTTATGATTAAGGTGCTGCTACTCATAGAGGCTCAGCGTAGGCTGTAATTATCATATTGCGGCGAAACTTAGTTGCGGGTTTAGCCACCACGTGCAGAACTGGCGCTGTGAATGCAAGAAAGACACATAGAAATGCTTCCATATGTAACAGATTGGGAACGGGACATGGGCAGAAAAGTTCAGACAAGTGAGAAACGCATAATGCTGATTTTATTATTATCTGTTCCTTATACAGTTTGTTCAGTATGAGCACCGGAGACGTCGACGAGATGCTGTACAGCGCCAGATTTGCACCTGGTGGCTGTAACTGGAGCTAACTTTTTTCCATCGTAAATCAGTTCAGCATTAACTCGTTAGCATATCTACGTAGTTTCGCTACCATACGATAATTACAGCCCACACTGGACCTCCACGAGTAGAAGCACTTTAATTATAACGAATCGATATATGGGGCGATTAAAAAGTTGCTGTCTCTGGCATTGCTGCAGCGTATATGCAACGTAGCGCAACTCCGATGTGGATGTGTCAGTACCGACGTGAAGGCGAGTGGCTTATAGTGGCACTCGTGTCTTTCCGACGTGCATGGGGAAAATGCTTAAGTGTGAACTATGGCGACGTTATTACCAAATTCCAAACAGGAATACGTGCTGGTATTCTTTTCTTGGCTGCCGAAGGACAAAAATTGGTAGAATCCATCCAAGGATGAAGAATATGTATGGGGTAGCATGTCTGTCGAAAAACACCGTATGGGAAAAGTGCGACAAGGGGCGGTGCTGCTTCATGGTAACGCACGCCTCCAACTGTCGTAACGCATACGTTACACCAACTCAAGTGGGAGACAATCGAGCACCCTCCCCCCCCCCCCTCCCCCTGCTTCGTATAGTCCTGATCTCTTCCCATGCGATTATCACGCCTTCAGTCCCTTAAAAAAGGCCTGGAGTGGTCAACGATTCCTGGTCGGAAGAGGATGTGCCACGCAGCAGGACACTGTTTTCCCAAATGAGTATCTTCAACCTGGTACCTCGGTGGGATGTTTGCTTCAACGTTCACAGCCATTTCCTTGATTGGCGTACCGACTCTGAACTGTACGGCCTTCTCACGGAAACGTTTTGATCACCCCTTGTAATTACGGTATTTTAATGTGCCGAGTAGTGTGGTTTACACAGTGTTTACCAGACTTTTAAAACAAATTTCCTTTCTGCTCTCGACCCGTAACTGTGAAAATTTTCTTCAGTAGTCAGTTTATGGTATATTCTCTGCAAGAAATTAAGTATCATTACGTCTGTATCTGTGATGAGTATTCCTTGTGGGTCATTGAGAGAAGCATATGTGGAATGCGAGCTGTCGTTTTTTAGTTCTATAGGCTGTGCGGTGGTTCCGTACATTTTTACGAGAAACCGATTTGGATATATGTCCGATTCACACCGTTTCTCTGTAATGACTGAAGTTAACAATAATTTACTGGCGTCTGTCTCCGTATAAAGACTTGACGTAGGGTTTTTTAATCAGATCCGGCCATAGATGGTTGTTGTCAATTCCACTGTCGAAGTCGCCAACGTTGGAAGGCAAGTCACTGGTACAATCGCTCTTCATGACCAACAACTAGGTACCACACTTCACACCTTCGTCGTCCGCCCCGGTAGCTGAGTGGTCAGCGTGACAGACTATCAATACTAAGGACCCGGGTTCGGAAATTTTCTCCGCTCAGGGACTGGGTGTTGTGTTGTCCTAATCATCATCATTTCATCCCCATCGACGCGCAGGTCGCCGAAGTGGCGTCAAATCGAAAGACCTGCACCAGGCGAACGGTCTACCCGACGGGAGGCCCTAGCAACACGACATTTCCATTTTTACACCTTCGTCTTCCCCATTAAAATTATTGTCATGCGTCCTGACCCGTGTCGTCTATCTGTAGAACGTACCGCAGTATCCGTACAAGGCTGCCAGGACACGGGTCTTATCAAACAGAAGCTTGTGGTTTCCTTGCGGCAAAGCATGTCCCACTACAGATGACTTGTCCGTTTCCTGCCGTCGACAGTTGTCTTAGCGCTTATTATTTGTCAGATACGTTTACACGGACCATAAAAAAATTCACAATGCCGAACATATATCGCGACATAGCGACCACGTTAATTGCAGCTACATGTACTACCGACCATTGTTGGCCAACAGTGTTTGCGGCAATACATTTCCGGGCCAGACGTTTTTCCAAGCGATCACAATCTCGCCACAAAATGGACGAATGATTTTTGCAAACTCGTAATGAAACTGGTACATGTGGAGTTTAGAAAGTTCTAACAAACACATGCCAACATAAACGGTTTTTTGAACTCTACCGAAACCTTCACTTACTCCAAAGCCATGAATTCTTTGTTGAAAATTATAATTCGTTTAAAATTTGGAAATTAGATTTATTGTCTTCCACCACAATGCCCATCCCACAAATCGACTAAGTAAATATCGTGGTGGTTTCTAACATTCTGCGTTGTTTTCCTGATAACTGCATTATTCATTAATTTATAAAAGTCTTTGCCAAAATTACATGTGTGGAAGTCCTCTTTTCGGCATTTCTATCAGTGTACTTCTGCAACGAGAGAGATGCAATTTAATAGTGTGGGCGACTGTAATCAGTTTCATCCTCAAACTGATATATTGCCGGAGGTTTATGTAATGCAGTATACATCTTTTTCTATCCTCAAGCAGCGCCCATAGTTTCGGGAGGGAACCGTTTTGCAGAATTCTGTGGTCTGGATACAGCAGCAAATCGCAGCGCATATCATTCAAATTATTAGGAACTGTCAAGTCTGTCTCCAGAACACGGGAAATGTACAGAAATATACAGTCAAATGGCGGTGTATTCCTTGAAAAAATAAATTAATTAATTACATAAAACTCATAGTTCTCTCGTTTGTCTTCTTCAGGTATACCAACAAAAACAAATACTATAAATGTGGCTCTCTCCTCTCAGCGATCACAGGCCCTGTATATCACGGGCTGCGTCGACGATCTGCTTCCACCGCCTTCTATCTCTCGCAGCCTCTCTCCACCCTGTGGAAACTCCTAATGCTGCGATGTCCTTCTCTATGTCATCTTTCCACCTTGTACGAGGTCGACCCAATGATCTTGTTGCCTGGAGAGTTCCTTCAAATGCTTTCTTGGTGATTCTGTTGTTTTCCATTCTGGCCACATGTCCAGCCCATTGTAGTCTCCTACTTTTTAATTTCTGGATGATAGTGGGTTGCTTCATTAACTGATAAATTTCATTGTTCTTTCGACTTCTCCATACGCCATTCTCCAACATAAGTCACCAGATTTTTCTCATTACTTTTCTTGGCTACATTTATTTATTCATTTGGTTTTAGGTGATATAAACCTATTAACCAGCGATTTTTGTTTACATATTACGCAATCTGATATGGTTATCTACAACAAAAATTACAGCTATACATTAATGTGATATACAAATACATAGGCATATACACAGAACTGACATAAGTCACGGGATAGCGATACGCACGTATACAGATAGCGGTAGTATCGCGTACACAGGTTATATAAAAGGGCAATGCATTGGCAGAGCTGTCATTGTGCTTCAGTGTTTTCGCCGCGCACGCTCCATCGTTCACGTGTGTCATCTCCAGCATCAGTGTTCGTGTACATTGCTGACAGTATATTGTTTTTCTTCGCATGTGAACGGCTTCGTGTTTTTTAATTATTGTGTCTGTTGTTTTTGTCCACCGTTATGTTCTGTTAATTCTGTGGCTTTATTGTTTTCTCCTTGTACTATCTGTGGCTGAAGAGCGGCGTAATGTTGCCGCTGCCGGCCCACCTTGTGTAAGATGTAAAATGACAATAAAGAAAAAAAAAAGCAGAGCTGCCATTTGTACTCAGGCGATTCGTGCGAAAAAGTTTCCGACCTGACTGTGTCCGCACGGCGGGAATTTGGAGACTCTGAATGTGGAATGGTAGTCGGCGCTAAGAGCATGGGACATCCATTTTGGAAATCTTTAGGCAATTCAATATTCCGAGATCCACAGGGTTAGTAATGTACCGAGAATACCACGGACAACGAAGTGGCCAATGGCTTTCACTAGAGCAGCGGCATTTGTGTGGAGTTGTCAGTGCTAACAGACAAGCAACACTAAGTGAAATAGCCGCAGAAATCAATTTGGGACGAACAACGAACGTATCCGTTAACACCGTGTGGCGAAATCTGGCGTTAATGGGTTATTGCAGTAGACGACCGACGCGAGTGCCTTTGCTAACAGTACATCATCTACAGTGCCTCTCCTCGACAATGTTGGTTAGACCCTAGGCAACTCGAAAACCGTGCCCTGGTCAGATGAAACCCGATTTCGGTTGGTAAGAGCTGATGGCAGATCCTACAAACCATGGACCCAGATTGTCAATAAGGCACAGTGCAAGCTAGTAGTGGCTCCATAATTGTGCTGAGCACTATGCGACTTAACTTCTGAGGTCATCAGTCGCCTAGAACTTAGAACTAATTAAACCTAACTAACCTAAGGACATCACACACATCCATGCCCGAGGCAGGATTCGAACCTGCGACCGTAGCGGTCGCTCGGTTCCAGACAGTAGCACCTAGAACCGCACGGCCACTCCTGCAGGCGTGTGGGTTGTGTTTACATGGAATCGACGGGATCCTCTGGTCCAACTGAAGCGATCATTGAGTGGTAATGGTATTGTTCGGCTACCTTGAGATCATTTGCAACCATTTACGGACTTTATGTTCCCAAATAACAGTGCGCCATGTCTGTTCACTATTGGGCAATTCGAGCGAATGATTTGGCCACCCAGATCGCCAGAAATGAATCCCATCGAACTTTCATGGGACATAATCGAGAGGTCAGTTCGTGCACAAAACCCTGCATCGGCAACACTTTCGCAGGTTTTGGACGGCGTTAGAGGCAGCATGGCCCAATATTTCTGCAGGGGGCTTTCAACGACTTACTGAGTCCATGCGATGTTTAATTGCTGCACGGAACCGGGCAAAAGGAGGTCCGACACGGTATTAGGAAATACTCCATGACTTTCGTTACCTCAGTGTATAATTCATGCCTGTATCTTTCAGATATGCTGCAATAATGTAATACATCCTTGTATCATCCTTAGTTAATAACACTGTAATGAATGTAATCAGCTCGGGCCCTCCCGCCGGAGGTTCGAGTCCTCCCTCGGGCATGGGTGTGTGTGTTGTTCTTAGGATAAGTTAGTTTTAGTAGTGTGTAAGTCTAGGGACTGATGACCTCAGCAGTTTAGTCCCTTAGGAATTCACACATATTTGAACATTTTGAATGTCGTCAGGGGAATCTACGGCTAGCTCAACTTTTGATATAAATTCGTTTGCTGTGACCGGTATTTGGTGCACGCTATAATTACATGATTTAAGTTGGCTGTTTCTTCGCTGTCTTGGGTGTACGTTGGGCAATCAACAACTTTAATTTTATAAAGGTGACTGCAATAACATCACGTCCTAATCGCAATCTTATTATGGGGCTCTGATGCAGTTTGCTCGTTCTGACTCCGTTAAACCACAGTTTTCTCGGCAGTTCGTGTTGAATATGAGCACAGGATCTTGCTATGTTCCCTTGAGAAATTGGCCATTCACTGTTCCATCGATTCTGTGCTTGGTGCTACATTTTCCGTACAAAATCACTACCGGGTAATCTAATTCCTTGGAATATGCCTTGAGTTGAACTTTTTTCAGCGTATCTCCCGGCCATTTCGTTCTCTTCGATACCCGTATGTCCTCTGATCCACAAGAAGTTTACATCGAGATCAACTTTTCTTGCAGCGTATTTCTTGGATGTAATCAGGTGTGGTCGCGTTCGGACCTGAATTTTCTATCCACTGGAGAGTGCTTTTTGAGTGTATTAAGATTAAAACTTTTGGAAATAATTTCCTTATTCCGTAAGTAGCAACTTCGTGAACTGCTATTCCCGCAGTAAGCTTCATCTCGTTAGGAATTGCATATCACCTCGTAGTGTGATAGTATGTTCCTTCTTGTGTCTTGGAGCCATCCGCGTTGATTTGAACGTAATTTGCTCACTTATTTGCTATACCTTGTTACACAGGTAAACTTATTCATATGGGCAGTTGTTCTCCGTTATACTGTTCTCCTGTAACAATGGTAATGATGATCTGATCCGATGACCGTTTGTTATATGGTAAGAAGAGGAGTTTTGTGAGAGTGTTTCTTTTTTGTTTCTGTGCCCCATGATTTGATATAACTACTGTTTTTCCTTGATCGTCATGGTATAAGGGTCCGTGTGCCAACTTAGCAAGTATTTCTGTACTAGTAATTACGATCGTCCGCAGCTCGTGGTCGTGCGGTAGCGTTCTCGCTTCCCGCGCCCGGGTTCCCGGGTTCGATTCTCGGCGGGGTCAGGGATTTTCTCTGCCTCGTGATGACTGGGTGTTGTGTGCTGTGCTTAGGTCAGTTAGGTTTAAGTAGTTCTAAGTTCTCGGGGACTGATGACCATAGCTGTTAAGTCCCATAGTGCTCAGAGCCATTTGAACCAATTACGGTCGTCGAGTGTTGAGAGACATTTATTTTCCTTCTACTAGAAGTGCGTTGTTCGGTGATGTCGACATGGCCCCCACACATGTTTTCATTGCTCTGTACCACAATCTGTCCAGTTTCTTTAATACGTATAAGGCTGGTGCACAAGTTTGTAGCGTTTTTATTTTGCATGTTTGTGTCCGAGTTACTGTGGGTTTACTCATCGATTGTCATTTTTTATTTGTAATTCGCTGTTGCTATTTGAGTTTACATATTCTGATTTTGTCATTTGTAGATAGGAGTAGAGGTGTGGACGATAGAAAATGGAGTGACAAGTGGAGAAAGCTTAACAGTTCCCACATATCCCTCTGTCTGAGTTCAACCGACGGGTGACAGCAGCGGAGGCAGCCAGAAACATTTAAGCCGTGCATGGGGATAATGCCGTTGGACAGAGCACGGCAAGAGAATGATTTTCTTATTTTAAGAAGGATCGTTTTGACATTAGTGACTCTCCACGTCCAGGAAAACGTTCAGGGTTTGAGTCAGAGAGTTTAAACGCATTAATCCACTATGATTCACCTCAGTGTACTCGAGAGCTGGCAAATGTGATCATTCCATCATCGCGCAACATTTGCGTGCAATGGGGAATGTTCAAAAATCGGATGTATGGGTACCGCATGTTCCAAGTCAAAATCACAAAAACCAGCGGGTGGCCATATGTACATCTCTGCTTGCTCGTCATCAGTTGGCTCGTGAACAACACCGACCATTCCTATCTTGTATCGTTACTGGTGACGAGAAATGGTGTCTTCATGTTGACGTAAGAAAAAGAAAAAAATAGCTAAGGCCAAAGAAAGCATCAAGTCTCCGTACAAAGTCCTACGAGTACAATAGGTAACGTTATGCATCTGGTGGAGCAGCGGCAGTGTGGTGTACTACCAATTGCTTTCCCGAGGTGTAACCATCACTACTGACATTTATTAACAATTGAGACGTCTTGCAGACGTAGTCTAAGAACAACGACCAGGAAGGCTGCGTGAAGTGATACTGCCCCGCGATAACGCGCGCCCGCATTCTGCTAGTCTAACAAAAAAACGCTGTACAAGAGTTGGGTTGGGAAGTCATTCCGTTCTCTCTCCAACAACCTTCAAGGAACTTCCTTTTCTGATGGAAGTGCGCCCCGAACATGGCTCGACGAGTTCTTCTTCTCAAAACCACGTGATTTCTACAGTCGCAGAATCGAAGAGCTACCCCAGCATTGGCAGACTGTTGTAAATAGTGAAGAAGAATATAATATTGGTGACTAAAGTCCCTGATATCTGTATTTTTGTGCTTTTTAAAACTATGGAAAAAGGCTACGAATTTATGCACCAATCCAATATTTTGGTATGTTCTCGTAGAACACGACTATATACCCACAATCTAGTACAGAGCGCATCAATGACATGTAGAGCACCGGAAGTGTCTCTAGCTTAGTTTGTCACCACGTCCGTGTGGTAGATCGAAGAAGTTCAAACTTTGATTAATTTTTAATGTTATTTTTAGTCGATGCGTCTGTACTGTGATAACTTGCTGCCTAGATATAGACCTAACAACCTGACTGATAGCTTATTAGGTAAAACTTATTTACCCAATTGTATATTATCTTATGTCAGCAGTAACTTTTTCTTTGTAACTATAACTACCTGTGCTCTATGTGCTGATAGCGTGAGCCCGATCGCTAGTGACTATGCATGTATTGCTCTCATGGCATCGTTAAGCCACAACCGATTTTCCTTTAAAGATGCTAAGTCATATGCATAGATCATCGGCATATTATAACACTTTGATACGGGGGGAAAATATATTTCCAAAGTCAACTGCATACAACATACACTGAGGTGATAAAAGTCATGGGGATAAATCCCAGGTTCGAGTCCCGGTCAGGGCACACATTTTCACCTGTCCCCATTGATAATATCAACGCCCGTCAGCAGCTGAAGGTATTAATATATAATTCTAATTACTTCCTAATATCGTGTCGGACCTCCTTTTGCCTGGCATATAACAGCAACTCGACATGCGATGGACACAACAAGACGTTGGAATCCCTCTGCAGAAATAATGAGCTAAGCTGCCTCTACAGCCGTCCATAATTGCGAAAGTGTTATCGGTGCAGAATTTTGTACACGAACTGACCTCTCGATTAGGTCCCATAAATGTTCAACGGGATTCATGTCGGGCGATCTGGCTGGCCAAATCTTTCGCTGGAACTGTTCACAATGTTTTTCAAACCAATCGCGAACAATTCTGGAACAATGACACTACGCATTGTCATCCATAAAAATCCCATCGTTGTTTGCGAGCATGAAGTCCACGAATGGCTGCAAATGGTTTCCAAGAAGCCGAACATAACCATTTCCCGTCAGAGATCGGTTCAATTGAACCAGAGGACCCAGTCCATTCCATATAAACACAGCCCACACCATCAGAGATCCACCACCAACTTGCACATTGCTTTGCTGACAACTTGGATCAACGGCTTCGTGGGGGGTGCGCCACAGTCGAATCCTACCATCAGCTTTTACCAAATGAAATCGGGACTCATGTGATTAGGCCACGGTTTTCTAGTCGTCTCGCGTCCAACCAGTACAGTCACGATACCAGGAGAAGCTCTGCAGGCGATGTCACGTTGTTAGCAAAGGCACTCGCATCGATCGTCTGCGGCTATAGCCCATTAACGCCAAATTTCGTACTTGGTGGTAACGGGTAAGTTCGTCGTACGTCCCAGATTGATTTCTGCCGTTATTTCACGCGGTATTGCTTGTCTGTTAGAACTGACAACTCTACTCAAACGCCGCTGCTCTCGGTCGTTAACTGAATGCCGTCGGTCACCGCGTTGTACGTGGTGGGTGATAACGCCTGAAATTTGTTATTCTCCGCACTCTTGATACTATGGATCTCGGATGATTGAATTTTCTGACGATTTTTGACATGGAATGTAGTACGCATCTAACTCCAACTACCATTCCACACCGAAAGTCTGTTGATGCCCGTCGCGCGACCGTATTAACGTCGGGGACCTTATCACATCAATCACCTGAATACAAATGAGTGCCGTCAATGCACTGCCCTTTTGTACCTTGTGTACACAATACTGTCGCCATATGTATATGTGCATATCGCTATCCCACGACTTTTGCCACCTTATTGTACACAATGTAGGACTCAGACTGGCCTACCGAGGTAGTCCTTTAATTGCAATGCATGGGTCAAAAAGTGTGTTATCCTGCTATATAAAGTATTCGTTCGGAGAGCATGGCATAAACACCGAGGATGTATATTAATGGTAGCTCTATAATTCGTAGTTTTTGCATCACGGCTGCTATCTGCTATCCACACGTTGTCATATGCTCCGTTTACATCATGGAAAGCCGCTTTTAGATGTTCTTGAACTAGAAATGCGTGCTCGATGTCCAGTGATAGGCTACTGAGATTATTCATGGTACTTCTATTTCCCAGAAATCGAAATTGTGACTGTGGTAACAAAGTGTGTTTTTCTAACCACCATTGCATCGAGATTTCGTAATCCATTCAAATGTCTCACAAACCCACGACGACAGTGAAATGGGCCGATAGGAAGAGGCCAAGAATCGATCCTTTCGCTGTTTAAGGCGCTTCAGTCCGAACTACGCGGCTGCTACGGTCGCAGGTTCGAATCCTGCCTCGGGCATGGATGTGTGTGATGTCCTTAGGTTAGTTAGGCTTAAGTAGTCCTAACTCTAGGGGACTGATGACCTCAGATGTTAAGTCCCATAGTGCTTAGAGCCATTTTTGAGCTGTTTAAGGATAGGGATGCCTACATGTGTGCTCCATTCAGTCACAAATGTAGCGGTACTCCACGGTGCATTAAAAATTTCGATGAACAGTTTTTTTTGCAGATCTTGGTAGTTTGATGATCATTGAGTAGGTTAGGTGAGCGACTCTTGGTGCAGCATTAGTCCTTGGCTTCAGAGCTTGTATCGACTTGGCAGTAGGAAATGGTTTATTCAATATCTGTGCCGGTCGTCCCTGGGTGTTAGATGGCTCAAAAATAGGTATCCTATAGGCAGTCACTGCGGGCGCTAGTCTATCCGCGAATTCTTCTATCCAGCATCTTAAAGAACAGTGTTTATTTGGTTTCTTCTTCAGACGATTGATCGTAGACCAAATGTGAGACAAAGGAGTGTCATTATTGATCTTCTCACAATAATTACACCAACTGTTTCTTTTTAGCTGCTTAAATGGGCGTTTTGATTTAATATCTTCTTGTTTATATTTAATAAAGTTTTCTCATGCAGTATTTGTTTGAATATTTTAAAGGCTTCTTTCCGCTTTCTAATAAAGAAGTTGCAATATTCATTCTACCAGGGGGCCAATTTTCTTCTTGGTATGTAAGCTGGATTAATTGTAGGAACTAATGCAGTCGCTACAACATTGATAATACTAAACAGTTTGTAGTAATTTTCCACCGACGAGATAGATTCTCTATTATTCTTTGATATTTCACCCAGTCTGCTTTGTTAACTTTTCGCTTTCTTGGTGGATAGTGAGACTCGAGTGACGATCTTGAGTTTTCTGTATTTCTGTAGAATAATGGTGTAATCCGTTAGCATAGTCAATGACATTCCATTGAAGATATGTAGTGAGGCTTGATGAACACATAGTTATGTCTATCACCGATAGTCGTTTTTCCCATTTCGGAATCAATGTTGGCGATCCATCGTTCAAAACATAAAGACCAGAGTCATTCACAATTTCAAGTAAAGTTGCTCCGTAACTGTCTTGAGAGTCGCAGCCCCAAGCATGACCGCGGGCATTAAAATCTCCACAGATAGTTAATGGTGCTTCTAGCTGGCTCAATAAATTGTGCCATTCCCTTCTTGAAATGACAGTTCTCGGTTGGCAGTACAATGATACTGTCAATATTTCTTTGTAGACTTCTCTGGTGCTAATAGCCACTGCCTGAAGACCATTTATTTCCTCATAAGACAAATGTGAACATAGTAATACTGCTACTCCCCGTCTTGTATCGACCCGCCTAAAAACACGATAAACTCTTAAATATATTTAAGATCTTACTCTGAACCATGTTTCACAAATACATGACAGGGAAATATCTCTTGCAATTAATTCACGATGACGGGCATCTTTATTTGCCCAGGCAGAGCGAGCATTCGACTGCAATTTGGTTTTTCCACATTTGATGCGGTCTGTTGTTTGTAGATAACAAGCCAGCAAAGTAACTGTCATATCGGTTCTATAAGAATAGGTCCTGCAGGCATGGACTTAGCTTCAATTATATTTACTCAGTATTTTTTTCTGCCAAGAATTCGTTCCAACTCGGAGATATCGTGTGATTATAGGGTTGGGGGTGGGGGGGATACGGTAAAATATGACCCACCTAAACGCACCTTTAGTCAAATGTTTGAGCGGAGCGAAGGCAACACACCCCGGAAATTACGCAATGGATTTTTGTCGAATTTTCAAGAACAAACGAAAAGTGGAAAATGGACATCTGGGAGATCAAATTGCCCAGCATGATGTCTAGTTTTGCGAAGAAAGATTTAGTTGGTTGAAATAAATCAGGGCAATTAAAAAAAATCTTAATTACTGAGTGAAAGGAAAATTTTTGTTGGAATTTTCAGAGCCAAACGAAGGGTTGCAAGCGGACAAATGGGTTATCAAACTAATCAGCACGAGGTCTACTTTTGCAAAAACATACACTACTAGCCATTGAAATTGCTACACCAAGAGGAAATGCAGATGATAAACGGGTATTCATTGGACAAATATATTATACTAGAACTGACATGTGATTACATTTTGACGCAATTTGGGTGCATAGATCCTGAGAAATCAGTACCCAGAACAACCACCTCTGGCCGTAGTAACGGGCTTCATACGCCTGGGCATTGAGTCAAACAGAGCTTGGATGGGTGTACAGGTACAGCTGCCCATGCAGCTTCAACACAATACCACAGTTCATCAAGAGTAGTGACTGGCGTACTGTGATGAGCCAGTTGCTCGGCCGCAATTGACCAGACGTTTTCAATTGGTGAGAGACCTGTAGAATGTGCTGGCCAGGGCAGCAGTCAAACATTTCCTCTATCCAGAAAGGCCTGTACAGGACCTGCAACATGCGGTCGTGCATTATCCTGCTGAAATGTAGGGTTTCGCAGAGATCGAATGAATGGTAAAGCCACGGGTCGTAACACATCTGAAATGTAACGTTCGCTGTTCAAAGTGCCGTCAATGCGAAAGAGACGTGATCGAGACATGTAAACAATGGCACCCCATACCGTCAAGCCGGGTGATACGCATGTATGGCGATGACGAATGCACGCTTCCAATTTGCGTTCACCGCGATGTCGCCAAACAGGGATGCGACAATCATGATGGTGTAAACAGAACCTGGTTTCATCCGAAAAAATGACGTTTTGCCATTCGTGTACCCAGGTTCGTCATTAAGTACACCATCGCAGGTGCTCCTGTCTGTGATGCAGCGTCAAGGGTAACCGCAGCCATGGTCTCCGAGCTGATAGTCCATGCTGCTGTAAACGTCGTCGAACTGTTCGTGCAGATGGTTGTCGTCTTGCAAACGTCCCCATCTGTTGACTCAGGGATCGAGACGTGGCTGCACGATCCGTTACAGCCATGCGGATAAGATGCGTGTCATCCCGACTGCTAGTGATACGAGGCCGTTGGGATCCAGCACGGCGTTCTGTATTACCCTCCTCAACCCACCGATTCCATATCCTCCTAACAATCATTGGATGTCGACCAACGCGAGCAGTAATGTCGCGATACGATAAACCGCAATCGCGATAGGCTACAATCCGACCTTTATCTAAGTCGGAAACGTGATGGTACGCATAGCTCCTCCTTACACGAGGCATCACAGCAACGTTTCAACAGGCAACGCCGGTCAACTGCTCTTTGTGTATGAGAAATCGGCTGGAAACTTTCCTCATGTCAGCACGTTGTAGGTGTCGCCACCGGCGCCAACCTTGTGTGAATGCTCTGAAAAGGTAATCATTTGCATATCATAGCATCTTCTTCCTGTCGGTTAAATTTCGCGTCTGTAGTACGTCATCTTCATGGTGTAGCAATTATAATGGCCAGTAGTGTATTTCATCGCTCTAAAGTAAACAGGAAAACGATTTACATTTCGTGGTTTCTGAACAAAATTTGAAAATAAAAAAGACTAAAAAAATGATCAAATGATCTGTGAAATCCTTTGTCCAAAAGTAAGACACAAAAAGACTAGAGAAATGTTTGACGCACCTTTTAAGGCGTTGACTGCCGCGTGGCTGCGGAGCTGAAACGCTCTCCTTACGCCCTACGGGGCTGATCTGGCATGGCGGTGAAATATCCACCATCAATAAGCTAGGCTTTCGTAGGTGCAGAAATTAATCGCAGCGTGCTGCGGAATATGCTTACATCTTCCGCTGTGCGATGCGGACCGAAGGACGCTGCGTGTAACGTTTTCAGCGTTTTCCTAAGCGCGGCAGATTGTAAAAAGTGAAAGTGGTAGTTTTTTAATTTGGCCTCTGTGCACTATATAGTGATATAAGAACTACCGTCTGACACACTTTTTTTAATTCAATGAATTTTTTTGATCTTGAAGTAGAAAAACGTTTAAGTTTTTAAGAAAAGTTGAGTTTCAATATTTCCAATATTTATCATGCCATATCTCTGAAACTGTGTGTCATATAACAACACAACTTTATAATTGCCTTCAGAAGTATAGTATGGTGATGATGTCTGCAGACTTTCTGGCCGATAGTCAATAATAGTGAAGTAATGTATCAAATTCTGACGTCTTACGCGGTATCTTTTCCAAAATCAGCATCCGAAATGTAGTAAGCGACAAACTTTTACCCTTTTCGTTTTTTGTGACGGGTGGTAGCAAGAGTAAATTTCGGAAAGGTTTGAATTTAATCTTACAGTTTGTTGGAAGTCGATGGGTGCTACAGTTTCTCCTGGACGAGAACAGTATTTATAGTGTGGTTCACAGGCGCGACAAGAGTTCCAGCGCAGTGCGAGGAACATTTTCTAGACGCGGCAGCGTAGCGGAGACAGCGGAGGCCATACTTGCAGCACAGTACTTGATCGATTTTGGCACTACGCAACTACATGGAAGTTAGTGAAGAGGAGGAATGCTGTATATGATTAGGAAGAGTGCTTAGGAAGCGCAAAGCAATCAGACAAATGTTCTCACATCATGAAGAAGAAAGAGTGTATAACATTTTACTAACAAAACGTTTGCTCTACGATGCGGACGAGTTTAAGACATTTTCAGATTCACAGCCATCAAGTTTCCGTATCTTCTTACATTCATTGAAGACAAAGTGAGAAGTAACCAAAGTAGCCGAGTGGTGAAACCAATTACACCAGCAGGAAAACTCAGAATTATATTAAGGTAAGTTTGTCATTAATAAGTAACTTTAAAGTCAGGTAACGTAGAGTAGTACCTATTGTCGTATGTACTGCTGGGCCATTGTTCCAGTAAAATGAATACAAATTTGCCGAACTTGTGTTATGGATAGCAAAAGTGTTGACCTTAATGGATCGTATTGGAATGCTTTCTTTCCACATTAATTAATTTGTTTATACATGCAGTTTTTAATGTTTCCGACGGCAGGGAATGGTACTGAGAACAGTCCAAAAATTCCGTAGTTTGAATGAAATACTTTGCAGCAGAAAGAAAGAAAATAATATTATATGGCATTAAACAGAAAGCATGCTTCATTTATTGTAGGTGGCGAAGTCCGCAGTTGTGACATTATCGTCATAGTATGTAAAATGCAGGGCCTTATTCACTGTGAACACTGGAGACAGAAGCAGGAAGACAAGATGCCATGTGCCGCTGCAGGTTTCGTGCTGGAACGTGAAGTGGTTGGTATATCCTTGATCTCTCCGTTTTATGGTTTCCAGGTCCATATCAACGCTGCAGATTTATTTTTTGGCTTCACATATAAGGTCGTGTCTACATTTTTTGACTGCTGCTGCCATGGATTTGAAGGAGAAATCAGTTTCGTCCTCAATTTCGAATATGTCCGTCGGTCCACACGTCTTTCTTTGAGGAGTTCCGGTAGTAAATTGTTACTGACCATGTCCGTCGGTCCTCACGTTTTTCTTTAAGGAGTTCCCGTAGTAAATTGTTACTGACGAGTTCTTTTTTTAACCCGACCACGCAAACCGCTGCGACGTCTGGACAGACTCCCCCGGAAGCACGCAAGCGTTTCCCGAGATAGAGCGCGCAGCTGCAATGCGTTGTCCGCACCCAAGGAAAACGGTTTCTATGTTTGTGAGATGTGAGTGCGGTCTCCCACGCGTTTTACGCAGCAAGTTGCGGGAAAATTGTCCCGGCTAGGAAACCGTAGCTTAAGCGTGCGGCAGTCAATGTGGTGTTCGAAATCGTATACAGCGAAAGAGGTTTCAACAGTGAATTTAGAGTTCAGTGTTTAGCTCAGAATTTTAAAGAGTAGTAGAGGATATTTTTCTGTGCGTCCACATTAGCAACCAGACAAATATCCTCCAGTACTTTTCAAAATTCTAGGTTAAACATTAAATTTTTAGTCAAACCTCACTTGCTGTACCTGCTTTCGAGCATCATACAAAGGTACATTAAATTTTATCTAAGCTATTCTATTTCTTGTCATTTCACAAAATATTTGACTTTTAAATTTAAAATTTTTGATTTCTACTGTTCTGTTGCCGGCAGGTGTGGCCGAGCTGCTCTAGGCGCTTCAGTCTGGAACCGCGCGACTGCTACGGTCGCAGGTTCGAATCCTGCCTCGGGCATGGATGTGTGTGATGTCCTTAGGTTAGTTAGGTTTAAGTAGTTCTAAGTTATAGGGGACTGATGACCTCAGATGTTAAGTCCCATGTTTGCACTTCCGCCTTTCATCAATCAACTGAAGTATGTCTTCTGTTACCCATGGTTTCTTCGCAGCTACCTTCTTTGTACCTATGTTTTCCTTCCCAACTTCTGTGATGGCCCGTTTTAGAGATGTCCATTCCTCTTCAACTGTACTGACTACTGTGCTATTCCTTATTGCTGTATCTATAGCGTTAGAGAACTTCAAATGTATCTATAGCGTTAGAGAACTTCAAACGTATCTCATCATTCCTCAGTACTTCCGTATCCCACTGTTCTGTCACTCTAGTACATCTGTGTGTAACTATGTGGTGTTATATACAGGGTGAATATTATTGAACTATATGAAATAGAATCGTCGTAACTTCTGAACTGACTGTATCAGTATATTCAAACTGCACGGTTGGCCGCGGGGAATGATGGGAAATAGTTTGGCTTAGAGACGAAGACCACTTTCATTTGAATGGGTTCGTCAATGAGCAAAATTGGAGCATTTGGGGGACTCAGAATCCGCGTTTCGCAATCGAGAAGTCTCTTTACCCTCAACTGCTGACTGTGTTGTGTGCAATGTCCAATCACCGAATAATCTGTGCGATATTCTTTGATGGCACGGTGACCACCGAATGGTACGTAAAGGTTTTGGAAGATGATTTCATCCCCATTATCCAAAGTGATCCTGATTTCGACAAGTTGTGGTTCATGCAAGACGGAGCTCGAACCCATCGAAGCAGGAGAGTGTTTCATGTCCTGGAGGAGCACTTTGGGGACCGCATTCTTTCTCTAGCTCGGATCTGTACACACGCAACTCCATTTTGTGGGGCTGTATTAAAGACAAGCTATACAGCAACAACCTCAAAACCATTGCTGAGCTTGAAACAGCCATTGAGGAAGTCACTGACAGCTTCTATGTTCCGACTATTCAGTGGATCATGCAGAATTTCTCTATTAGTCTGCGTCACACCATCGCCAATGATAGAAGGCATATCGAACATGTCATAACCTAAATCCAAATATCTGAAGTGACGTTTATATGTCGAATAAAGTGTGTGCACGTTGAACATTGTAACTAATTTAGGTTTTTTTCATATAGTTCAATAGTTTCCACTCTATACATCCACGTTTCTTCTAACAACTGGCGAGAGTCATTGAAACTTGTCAGGGAGCTTCGCTATGGCATTAATTTTGATTGCTACCTATTTGTTCAACTGATATTCCCGTTGATGACTGAGGTTAGGTTCGGAAGAGAACTTAAGTTGTGTAGACACTCACCTTAACTTTACAGCTGATGGGCGCAGTTCTGCACTTCGTCATCCTGTAAACTTACCGTTCTCGTCCGTGAGTTTCCATGACTATGGTTCAACTATAGATAAGAACATACATAAGCGGTAAATTCACAAAAGCCTTTCTACAAAAAATAATTTACGTATCTGTTTTATTATTATTATTATTCCCAGTGTAAGCTCCCAACTACATGTATCTATATGAAACTGAGCCCAAGTTTACCTCCAGCTCTATAAAAAGTCAACGTATTACCAAAACTATGTACCCACAAACTGTTATTCAACTTGAACTCGTATGCTAACCTTTGACTAAACAAAAGCTAATTTGAATTGAACTGTAACTGGTCTGAATACATCTGGTCTTTATATTAATTGCGCAACTGCAGCAAAACAGTTATCTGACCCTAATCACAGTTTCCAGTTACCTCGCATCTTGATAACATTGTTGTAGATTTTTCGAAAGCACAACAGCACAACAGCAAAAGGAAGCAGGCAGCGCCTAATCTAGATTTCTATTTTTAAATTAAATTTCCAAACAATATTCGGACTGTTGCATACCATACGGTGTAATGTGCTGATGCCTAATGATAAACTTTCTTTAACAGTTGGACGGGGACAGTAACTATTCCTATGAAATGATATTCCAAGATAACGACTTTAGATTTCAGCATGTATCCAAAAAGACAGAGTAAAATTTCGCTTGATCTTAGCACATAACTTTAATCAGAACGCTTATAATAGTGAACAGTGATTCGAAAAGGGTACACTGTTAACAGAGCATTTCTATAACAACCACACAAATTAATCACTTGATATCTTAACGTACGACTCAGGGAAGTGGGTGGGCTTTCTCTCACCTCTGAGCAAGTTAGCTAGCTGACAATAATCACTCCGACAAACTAGCTGCGCAGTCTTATCTCAAACTTCTTCTCTTCAAAAATAATAACATTATTCAAAATTTCCTCCCCTCATGAACCATGGACCTTGCCGTTGGTGGGGAGACATGCGTGCCTCAACGATACAGATAGCCGTACCGTAGGTGCAACCACAACGGAGGGTTATCTGTTGAGAGGCCAGACAAACGTGTGGTTCCTGAAGAGGGGCAGCAGCCTATTCAGTAGTTGCAGGGGCAACAGTCTGGATGATTAACTGATCTGGCCTTGCAACACCAACCAAAACGGCCTTGCTGTGCTGGTACTGCGAACGGCTGAAAGCAAGGGGAAACTACAGCCATAATTTTTCCCGAGGGCATGCAGCTTTATTTGTATGGTTAAATGATGATGGCGTCCTCTTGGGTAAAATATTCCGGAGGTAAAATAGTCCCCCATTCGGATCTCCGGGCGGGGACTACTCAAGAGGACGTCGTCATCAGGAGAAAGAAAACTGGCGTTCTACGGATCGGAGCGTGAAATGTCAGATCCCTCAATCAGACATGTAGGTTAGAAAATTTAAAACGGGAAATGGATAGGTTAAAGTTAGATGTAGTGGGAATTAGTGAAGTTCGGTGGCAGGAGGAACAAGACTTCTGGTCATGTGAATACAGGGTTATAAATACAAAATCAAATAGGGGTAATGCAGGAGTAGGTTTAATAATGAATAAAAAAAATAGGAGTGCGGGTAAGCTACTACAAACAGCATAGTGAACGTATTATAGTGGCCAAGGTAGACTCGAAGCCCATGCCTACAACAGTAGTACAAGTTTATATGCCAACTAGCTCTGCAGATGACGAAGAAATTGATGAAATGTATGATGAGATAAAAGAAATTATTCAGGTAGTGAAGGGAGACGAAAATTTAATAGTCATGGGTGACTGGAATTCGACAGTAGGAAAAGGGAGAGAAGGAAACATAGTAGGTGAATATGGATTGGGGCTAAGAAATGAAAGAGGAAGCCGTCTGGTAGAATTTTGCACAGAGCATAACTTAATCATAGCTAACACTTGGTTCAAGAATCATAAAAGAAGGCTGTATACATGGAAGAATCCTGGAGATACTAAAAGGTATCAGATAGATTATATAATGGTAAGACAGAGATTTAGGAACCAGGTTTTAAATTGTAGGACATTTCCAGGGGCAGATGTGGACTCTGACCACAATCTATTGGTAATGAACTGTAGATTAAAACTGAAGAAATTGCAAAAAGTTGGGAAATTAAGGAGATGGGACCTGGATAAACTGACTAAACGAGAGGTTGTACAGAGTTTCAGGGACAGCATAAGGGAACAGTTGACAGGAATGGGGGAAAGAAATACAGTAGAAGACGAATGGGTAGCTCTGAGGAATGAAGTAGTGAAGGCAGCAGAGGATCAAGTAGGTAAAAAGACGAAGGCTAGTAGAAATCCTTGGCTAACGGAAGAAATATTGAATTTAATTTATGAAAGGAGAAAATATAAAAATGCAGTAAATAAAGCAGGGAAAAAGAAATACAAATGTCTCAAAAATGATATTGACAGGAAGTGCAAAATGGCTAAGCAGGCATGGCTAGAGGACAAATGTAAGGATATAGAGGCTTATCTCACTAGGGGTAAGATAGATACAGCCTACAGGAAAATTAAGGAGACCTTTGGAGAAAAGAGAGCCACTTGTATGAATATCAAGAGCTCAGATTGAAACCCAGTTCTAAGCAAAGAGGGGAAAGCAGAAAGGTGGAAGGAGTATACAGAGGGTCCATACAAGGGCGATGTACTTGAGGACAATATTATGGAAATGGAAAAGAATGTAGATGAAGATGAAATGGGAGATACGATATTGCGTGAAGAGTTTGACAGAGCACTCAAAGACCTGAATCGGAACAATGCCCCGGGAGTAGACAACATTCCATTAGAACTACTGACGGCCTTGGGAGAGCCAGTCCTGACAAAACTCTACCATCTGGTGAGCAAGATGTACGAGACAGGCGAAATACCCTCAGACTTCAAAAAGAATGTAATAATTCCAATCCCAAAGAAAGCAGGTGTTATCAGATGTGAAAATTACCGAACTATCAGTTTAATAAGTCACAGCTTCAAAATACTAACGCGAATTATTTACAGACGAATGAAAAAACTGGTAGAAGCCGACCTCAGGGAAGATCAGTTTGGATCCCGTAGAAATGTTGGAACACGTGAGGCAATACTGACCCTTCGACTTATCTTAGAAGAAAGATTAAGGAAAGGCAAACCTACGTTTCTAGCATTTGTAGACTTAGAGAAAGCTTTTGACAATGTTGACTGGAATACTCTCTTTCAAATTCTGAAGTTGACAGGGGGAAAATACAGGGAGCGAAAGGCTATTTACAATTTGTACAGAAACCAGATGGCAGTTATAAGAGTCGAGGAGCATGAAAGGGAAGCAGTGGTTAGGAAGGGAGTGAGACAGGGTTGTAGCCTCTCCCCAATGTTATTCAGTCTGTATATTGAACAAGCAGTAAAGGAAACAAAAGAAAAATTCGGAGTAGGTATTAAAATCCATGGAGAAGAAATAAAAACTTTGAGGTTCGCCGATGACATTGTAATTATGTCAGAGACAGCAAAGGACTTGGAAGAGCAGCTGAACAGAATGGACAGTGTCTTGAAAGGAGGATATAAGATGAACATCAACAAAAGTAAAACGAGGATAATGGAATGTAGTCGAATTAAGTCGGGTGATGCTGAGGGAATTAGATTAGGAATTAAAGTAGTAAAGGAGTTTTGCTATTTGGGGAGCAAAATAACTGATGATGGTCGAAGTAGAGAGGATATAAAATGTAGACTGGCAATGGCAAGGAAAGCGTTTCTGAAGATGAGAAATTTGTTAACATCGAGTATAGATTTAAGTGTCAGGAAGTCGTTTCTGAAAGTATTTGTATGGAGTGTAGCCATGTATGGAATTCAAACATGGACAATAAATAGTTTGGACAAGAAGAGAATAGAAACTTTCGAAATGTTGTGCTACAGAAGAATGTTGAAGATTAGGTGGGTAGATCACGTAACTAATGAGGAGGTATTGAATAGGATTGGGGTAAAGAGAAGTTTGTGTCACAACTTGACTAGAAGAAGGGATCGGTTGGTAGGACATGTCCTGAGGCACCAAGAGATCACAAATTTAGCATTGGAGGGCAGCGTGGAGGGTAAAAATCTTAGAGGGAGACCAAGAGAGGAATACACTAAGCAGATTCAGAAGGATGTAGGTTGCAGTAGGTACTAGGAGATGAAGGAGCTTGCACAGGATAGATTAGCATGGAGAGCTGCATCAAACCAGTCTCAGGACTGAAGACCACACAACAACAACAACATCATTCAAAATTTATATCCTTCTCACCTTTCAGTATATACACCATATTCATCCTTTTTGTCTTTTATAATAAATCTTCCTTCAACTAACAGATACAATCACAGGTCAACACAGCACTATTGAATACGTCCATCATCTACCACACTTCAGCTAACAATGTATCAGACTGCAGAGAGGCAAAGCCTATGCCACAACAAGACCAAAGATTGGTTAACAATAACATAACTTTCTCTCTACTCTCTCTCTCTCTCTCTCTCACACACACACACACGTGCATATCGATAACTTACAAAGTTAAGGAGACCGTGGACATCTCAACTGAGCGAGTGCGTAATATCCTGCACTGAAACTGTCTATGAAGAAGCGGTGTGCGAGGTGGTTGCCACGGCTGGTCACAGTCGACCAAAAACGCATCTGGAACATTTCAGTACAATGTCTAGCGACATTTAATCGTAATCCGTAAGATTGTTTGCACCGATTTGTGACTGTTGATGAAACCTGGATCAATCGCTACATACCAGAGTCAAAACGGCAGTCAAAACAATGGATAACGTTTGGTGAAAGTTCACCGAAGAAGGCAAGGATCATTTGCTAGCTCGTAAAGCGATGGTCACTGTTTTTTCGGGATTCCCAAAGAGTAATTCTCACAGATTGCTTGGAAAAAGGCAAAACCATAACTGGATCCTATTGTGCTTCGTTGTTGGATCGTCTGAAACTTGCGTTAGGTGAATAAATACCATGGTTGGCACCCAAAAATGTTCTCTTTCGCCAAGATAATGGACCGTCCCACACATCAGTGATAACAATAGCGAAAGTGCATGAATTGGGCTTTGAATTGGTTTCTTATCCATCCTGTTCACCAGACATAGCATTGAGGGACTTTTTCCTGTTCCCTAACTTGAAAATTTTTCTTGGGAAGAAATTTTCATCAAATGAGGAAGTGATAGTTGCAGTCAACGATATTGCAGAGTTTGACAGAAGTCATTTTCCCGAAGGGATAAAAAAGCTGGAGGATCGATGGACCAAGTGTATATACCTCAAAGGAGGCTATGTCGAAAAATGAGGTGAGTTGTTCGCGAAGCAAACATTTTTCCTTGCTTTTTTTCACAGATTTGTGAACTACTCTCGTATAGTGATTACAGTAGCAAGTGGTGCCAGAGCCACGTGCCACTTTTCGAGAATATTTCGAAAGCATTTCGGTGGTTTCGAAGCTAATAGAAGTAGCCCCTTTCCAAATCAATTTTTGGATACGCTGTTGAATGTCACCTAACACTGGTGACACTATCGTAGAACTACGATTATTTCTGTGTCCATGATATCAGTACGTCATCAGTCCAAGCTTCTCTCTGTTCAACTGCCTAGCGTTCCATTTGTATTTTTTCATTTTTTCACCAGTTTTCTGACTGGTTCTATTCGGCTCAGTAGTAATTCCTCTCTTCTGCCAACCTCTTCACCTCATAGTAGCAGTTGCACCCTACGTCCTCAATTATTTGTTGGATGTATTCCAATCTCTATCTTCCTCTATAGTTTTTACCGTCTACAGCTCCCTCCAGCACCTTGGAAGTTATTCCCCGATGTCTTAACACATGTCCTATCATTGAGTTCCTACTTCTTCTCTATGTGTTCCCCATGTTCCTCGTTTATTTCTTTTCGTATCAGATCACCCAATTTTCAACATCCTTCTACAGCATCATATCTGAAACACTTCAATACTGTTCTGCTCCGGTTTTCCCATAGTCCATTTTTCATAGCCATTCAGTACTGTGCTCCAAAAATACATTCTCAGAAACTTTTCCTTAAAATAAACCCGATGTTTGATACTAGCAGATTTGTTTGGCCAAGAATTCTCTTTTCGACTGTGCAGTTATACTTCTCATGTCATCCTTTCTTCATTTGTCGTGTTATTTTGGATCCAAAGTAGAAGAATTCTTTTACTTCATCTACTTTATGGTCACCGTTTTGATGTTAGGTTTATCGGTAATCTCATCTCCGCCATTCCTCATTATTTTCGTCTTTCTTCGGTTTACCCACAATCCATTTTCTGTACTCATAAGATTGTTAATATCTTCCAACGCGTTCTGTAATTCTTCTTCCTCAGATTGAGGATAGCAATTTCATCAGCTAACCTTGATAACACTTCACCCCGAATTTTAATCCCTTTCCTGAACTGTTTTGTTATTTCCGTCATAGCTTCTTCGATGTATGGATGGGCGAAAGACTATATCCCTGTCTTATACTATTTTTAACTGCGTTCTATTACATTGGGAAAAATCACGAAAAACAACAAACCAGTGACGCTTAGTTCTCTGGCGTCATCTGTGTAGTCATCTTTAATGTTGCCGACCTGCCAGTCCCCAGCTGCTAGCAAAATTATATTACTGATGTTGGGTTATGTGCGTATGTAATTGAAGAAGCGCCATTTATGTCTTGGTATACGTGTTCAAGCATGATATACTTGCTGGCACAGAACATATGCCTTATGCAGGTCAAGAGAAAAACAAAATAACATGGGGAGAAGTGGGTATTCTGTGCTGACAAAGGTATTGTTCTGAATGCAAAAGCCGTCACCAACAGAAAAGTAAATATCACTTTTTTTATTCACTCGAAGACTAGCTTCGGACCGGGACCCATTTTCAAATCATCATAACATAATCCATGTCAAAAACGAAAAATGGGCAAACGAGTAGTTGCAGCGCATACTGTAACTGTGTCAGTTATCTGTTTGCGCTGTAACTGTTCGTTTTCACATCATTCATTTTTGACATAGTTTTTCCACTTTCGGAAATACCATTTTTGACTATGTTACGATGATTTGAAAGTGGGTCCCGTCACCGAAACTAGTCATCGAGTGAATAAAAAAAAGTGAAATTCGCAACTTTGGTTGGTTTTTCGTTGAACTGATTAACAGAAGTTGCTGGCTCACAGCTATTCAAGGATTCTAGAAGTTCGTACTTTCCATGGTATTTGAACAATACACACTGTCACATAAGATGCTTGACATAAACGCTAGGCGAAACGCGTGTGGCAAAACGTAAATGGCATTTATGCAGTTGCACACAGACGTAACCTCAGAATTATTACCATGAAGGGGATTCGACAAGTCTCAAAATTTCTGGAACGAATTTTCAATGTACGCCGGAGTGTGCACTGTTCTGTAACATTGTCTTAGATTAAAACTGTGTGGCAGACTGGGATTCAAACCTAGGACGTCTGCCCAATCGCGGGCAGGTGTTCTAGCGACTGAGCCATCCAACAACGATGTACAACACGCACTCACAGTTTTTCTTTCACCAGTACCCCATCTCGTACGTCTCAGACTTCACAGACGTTCTGCATATCGTACCTTGTAGGATGGTACGCCTGAAAGAAACGATGTTACAGAGACACGGCTTAGCCACAGCCAAGGAGACTGTTTCAGGGAATGAATTTTCATTCTGCAGCGGAGTGTACGCTGATACGAAACTTACAAAAAGGACACTGTGCATGTCTTTTGGTGTGAACCTCGTAATAACTTGCTTACGTCAATGTTAAGTACACCGCTTTAGCATCTATATATCTATTATTCCTCTGTCTATCTGTCTACCTACTTCCTGTACATACACTGACGAACAAAATCGCAACACCACGGAGTTGTGCAACATAAACGAAAGTTGGTAAGCTAGTTCCTACACATGAAAGCTGATGTTTACTCACATTTCGCACCAGTCACATAAGAGTGGCGCTAATAGAGTCGCTATGAGAGTGCATATCGGGTTTGCTTTAAACACACGCTGTAACGGTCGTGAGCGTTAGGTAGCTTTGAGATTGGACGTGGTGAGTTGATTTTAGTCAGGAATGCTTTTAAGGAGAAAAAGATGCCATTATCAGTAGCTCAGCGAGTTCGAGCGAGGTTGCGTAACAGGGCTACGAGAAGCTGGACGTTCCTTCTGCTATACTGTAGAAAGTCTTGGTAGGAATGTAGCTACTGTACACGATGGCTGGCAGCGGTGGTCACGAGAATGTACAGGGTTATTACAAATGATTGAAGCGATTTCACAGCTCTACAATAACTTTATTATTTGAGATATTTTCACAGTGCTTTGCACACACATACAAAAACTCAAAAAGTTTTTTTTAGACATTCACAAATGTTCGATATGTGCCCCTTTAGTGATTCGGCAGACATCAAGCCGATAATCAAGTTCCTCCCACACTCGGCGCAGCATGTCCCCGTCAATGAGTCCGAAAGCATCGTTGATGCGAGCTCGCAGTTCTGGCACGTTTCTTGGTAGAGGAGGTTTAAACACTGAATCTTTCACATAATCCCACAGAAAGAAATCGCATGGGGTTAAGTCGGGAGAGCGTGGAGGCCATGACATGAATTGCTGATCATGATCTCCACCACGACCGATCCATCGGTTTTCCAATCTCCTGTTTAAGAAATGCCGAACATCATGATGGAAGTGCGGTGGAGCACCATCCTGTTGAAAGATGAAGTCGGCGCTGTCGGTCTCCAGTTGTGGCATGATCCAATTTTCCAGCATGTCCAGATACACGTGTCCTGTACCGTTTTTTTCGCAGAAGAAATAGGGGCCGTAAACTTTAAACCGTGAGATTGCACAAAACACGTTAACTTTTGGTGAATTGCGAATTTGCTGCACGAATGCATGAGGATTCTCTACCGCCCAGATTCGCACATTGTGTCTGTTCACTTCACCATTAAGAAAAAATGTTGCTTCATCACTGAAAACAAGTTTCGCACTGAACGCATCCTCTTCCATGAGCTGTTGCAACCGCGCCGAAATTTCAAAGCGTTTGACTTTGTCATCGGCTGTCAGGGCTTGTAGCAATTGTAAACGGTAAGGCTTCTGCTTTAGCCTTTTCCGTGAGATTTTCCAAACCGTCGGCTGTGGTACGTTTAGCTCCCTGCTTGCTTTATTCGTCGACTTTCGCGGGCTACGCGTGAAACTTGCCCACACGCGTTCGACCGTTTCTTCGCTCACTGCAGGCCGACCCGTTGATTTCCCCTTACAGAGGCATCCAGAAGCTTTAAACTGCGCATACCATCGCCGAATGGAGTTAGCAGTTGGTGGATCTTTGTTGAACTTCGTCCTGAAGTGTCGTTGCACTGTTATGACTGACTGATGTGAGTGCATTTCAAGCACGGCATACGCTTTCTCGGCTCCTTTCGCCATTTTGTCTCACTGCGCTCTCGAGCGCTCTGGCGGCAGTAAACTGAAGTGTGGCTTCAGCCGAATAAAACTTTATGAGTTTTTCTACGTATCTGTAGAGTGTCGTGACCATATGTCAATGAATGGAGCTACAGTGAATTTATGAAATCGCTTCAATCATTTGTAATAGCCCTGTACGGTCACAAGAATACCGGGCTCCGGACAGCCACGTGGCACTACCAAGAGGAAAGACAAATGTGATCGGCGTATGGCTCTGGCGCGTCGTACTACATCTGCAGCAGCAATCTAAGCAGCAGTTGGCACCAAACTGATACAACGAACTGTTACAAATCGGTTACTTCAAGGGCAGGTCTGAAACATACGCTATGTAGCATACATTCCACTGAGCCCAAACCAGCGCGGTTTTGCGACATTAGTGGTGTCTATCGACAGCTCATTGGAGGGCAGGGTGGAGGTCTGTTGTGTTTTCTGATGAAAGTTGGTTCTACTTTGGTGCCAGCGATGGCTGTGTGGTGGTTAGGAGGAGGCTAGTTCAGGACCTGCAACTAACCTGTCTGCGTGCTAGACACCATGGACCTACGTCAGGGATTATGGTCTGGAGTGTGATTTCGTATGACATCAGGAGCACTCTAGTGGTTATCCCACGCATCCTGACTGCAAAACTGAACGTTGGTCTGGTGTTTCGACCATTTGTACTGCCGTTCTTGAACAGCATTTTAGGGGCTGTTTTCCAGCAGATAACGGTCTCCCACATACGGGTGTTGTAACCCAACAAGCTCTACATAGTCTCGACATGTTGCTTTGGCTTGCTCGATCACCAAATGTGTCTCCAATCGAGTACATATGGGACATCACCGGACGACAACTCTAGCGTCGTTCACAAACAGCATTAACCGTCCCTGTATCGACCGACCAAGTGCAACAGGCAGGGAACACTATCTCACAAACTGATATCCGGCACCTGTACAACACAATAGATGCACGTTTGCATACTTCCATTCAATATGCTGGCGGTCACAATGGTTATATGTATGAGCATTTCACATTTGCATTAGCTTATCTCGCGCTTACATTAACCTGTGATCTTGCAATGTTAAACACGTCACCTATAGAAATATATTCCCGAAATTTCGCTACTCTACATTATTTTTTGGTGTCGCGATTTTCTTTCCGTCAGTGTATATAAATGGATGTCCGGTGCCGCGGTTCTGTCTGTATGTTTGTGCTAATTTAAGGAACTACTGCAGAAATTTTGATACTGGTTTCACTAATAGATAAACTTATTTGCGAGGAATAACCGTGGATAGAATCTGGGTAAACGATGCCATTGCGATCTAGCTGTGAATGACATAACTCCCTGGAATCGCGTAACTGAGACGGCGTGGCGCTGCTGTTGGCCGGGTACCAGTGTTACGTAGCAGAGGATGCTTTGTATTGAAGTTACGTGGTGAAGGATGCTCCGTACCGATGTTGCACGACATAGGGTGCTTCTACCAAATTTGTGTGGCAGAGATTGTTTTGCACACATGTTGCGTGGCAAAGGGTGCTTCGTGCCAATGTTTCATGGCACAGGCTGCATCCTACCGATGTTACGTGGCAGAGGGTGCTGCGTAGTGGTGTAACATTTGGAAAAGCG